>NW_026779219.1:0-134860 GCF_030144855.1 Hypanus sabinus
CGACCGTGGGTATAAAAGGCTCCTGAATTGCGTGTATTCCGTCTTTAAATCGGCCCCATTGTAGCTCAACTGATTGAACGCCCAGTTTTTTTTTCCTTCTAATGCACTAGCTTTGCTTTTCGAAAGTTCAATTCACTGGCTTTGATTTTTATTCATATACTGTACCTGAAAACTAACTAAAACTAACTAAAACTAAAACTAAAACTAACTAAACTACTGTACTTCGAAACTAACAACGTTATGATTACTGGTTCAGAAAGGATCAGCAACTTCCGTACTCAAAATTCTATCCTAATTGATACAGAATATCAAATTCTGTCAGGACTTCCCTCTTGTTGGTGCATTAACATAACTAGTCAGAAAACAATTTATCAATCTGTCAATGAATTATTTTTCCTCGGATCCTTTCGCCACTGGCTCTCCCTCTTAATACGAGTATTTGAGAATTTGAAGTCATCCATAACTATCACATCGCACTCAGAACTTGTTTTCTAAAAGTCTGATGGAGACGTAGGAAATGTTGAATTGTTCTCAGTTTGGAAAATGCTGTCATGGAAGTATAAAGGAAAATTATAATACTGTGATAAAGATTTGGATGATTAATCACGGGTAGGTATGCCGTGTGGAATTTAAACAAAGCCAGAGTAGAGGGGTAGTTAATGTCGCCAGCAAGCTAAAGTAGAGCGGGGCTGATTAGAAGCATTCAAGCATTGCGTGGTGTGATAATCCGTCTTGAAGAGAAAGTCTTGACCTTAAATCGAAGCAAATTTTTTTACGAGAATGATGGATGCGAGGAGCGTAGAAATGATGCATGTGAATTAATTTCATTAAACAAACTAAAACAGTCTGAACGATAGTCAGCTTGTATCGAAGTGGAAGGATTGGGGAACTTGTGCACTGACTTAAACACATTTTGACTGTAATTCCGAATCATTATCAGGAAAAAAAAAAAGACTAGAGATCACATGAGAAAGTATGTAAAGCAGACAGAAAAGCAGTAGGATCTACTTGCTCTTTCACAGAAAAATGGCATTTGCTTTTGGATGTGAAATAGGAGGGGCCTTAACGATGGAAGTGGTAACGCACCTGTTTCAGTGGTACTCCCTTTACCGACTTTTAATCGACTCTGTCCATTTTGAAACATCTGAAACGGGAAATGTCCAGAAGCCATTCCTGCCCATGTGATTGTCAAGACTCTGCGATAGTGCGGTCTAAATCAACCAATGTAACAATCATTGCCCAGTGGCCTGCCTTAACTGTATGAGGTGTGCAATCATCCGTGGATTTTGCGATTGAAGAATGGCCAGGCACACGATTGTTTGAATTTATGACATATTTGCCAAACCAGTTTTATTTGGAGTCTGCTGAATTGCAATTGAACATAGGTGTTATCTGCACAGATGGCCATTTAATGTAAATACGTACTTCATTCCATTTTTTAGCTCGTTTCTGAATTTATTCAGTGCCAGTGCATAGATACAAGTATTGGTACACACACTGAGTAATTCCAACATGAACCCAAATTGCTGTAGTATATATACAGGAGAACTGAGATATTTGTCCTGATAAAAATAGTTTTGCGCTTGCCATTTCAGGGAACGAACTACAAAAGGTATCGACAATAATATGAAATTAGCTGAAATAGCAAACAAAATAATCATCGATTTTCTGCGTTTTTCCACCTCGATATCGTTCAGATTATCACTGCTGTTCCGAAGCCCTCTGCGAATTCTATTTGCTGCAATGATATGTCTCACTGTTAACCCATTGAAAACTAGAATTAAACCGATCGGTAGCAGCGGTCTGAAAATGCTATCTAGTGTTTCGTATATTTTCCACAGCGGTGAAGTAGCGTATTCGTGTGTGAAGGCGCAACGCCACGGTATGTCGTCAATAATCATGTAAGGCTCTATGGCAAAGTACAAGGGAACACATTTCCCGCAGATCACTATAACCATCGTCAAAATCACCACCGTTGCTGTTCTCTCAGTGCAGTATCTTTCCCGCAGTTTTCGATAACATATTGCGATGAAACGATCAAAGGTAAAACTGACCGTAAACCAAACAGAACAGTCTATTGTTGCAACAACGAAGATAAATGTCAGAGAGCATACAGGAGTGATGAGCAGGGATCTGGAATACATGTAAATACTGTTGGTGTGTTGCACTAAAGCAACAACGATAACCACCATCAGATCCGCTGTTGCCATTCCAACCAGGTAACGGGTGATGCATTTGGAGAGTCCGCATTTTCCCCGAGATAGGATCACAATCGCGGCTAAATTAACTACGGAAATTTGGAGAGAGGGGGAAAAAACAGAAACATCGTTAGCTACAACTGTTTGAGTTCCCAATATTCTTTCGATGTTATGCAGGGTATGCATTTTGTGGGAATTGGGGAGTAGGAATCCAGGCTGTCTGGGCTGCGTCAGTGCACTACCGCGAGTTGACTATAATGGACTGGAGAGACAGTGGGCTGGCGACTTTCCGACAGTTCAGAGCTGATTTCCAGCACACACGTGAACGATCAACCGCTCCATAAACAACATCTGTAGGGATTATATGCAGTGGGAACAAAGTGGAAATAATGAGATAGAAAACACACGTTCTCTCTACCTGACATATTGAAGAGCAGAACTGCGTCTCGAAAATAGACTGGCCGATCATTTGTAAAAGCTGTCATATTGTTGTTGTAAAGTCGAAGTCTCTGTTTTGACAAAGACTTAGAACTAGAAAACCATAGACCAGGGTCGATTCAGAAGTCCGATCAAGGTTAAATTATGATACTGTGCCAATATCGGCACCAACGTAATTGACAGGAAAAAAAATATACATGGAAAAATATGGAAGATGAAAACAAAGCTACCGGATGCTTGAACCCTCCATGCTAGAGAGAAAAAAAAAATCAGACGAGGATAGAATTTGTGTTGGCGGAATATCCGAGCTGTGCAGAGGAACAAAAGCAAGACGTTGGATAGACATATATCGACCAGATTCAATATCTTACCAGGGACACCGATCGCTACAAGTACAGGATGGAAAATGGCCGAGATGTAGTAAATCGCTGGATATCCCATATTCCGAAAGAAGTAGCGTTCATTTGTACGCTATCTGCTCTTATGGATTGTTGATCGGTTTTATTCATTTATAAGCAATTGAGAGGAATTCCACTGAGGCAATTAGTGTTGTTACCATGACAGCCACATCAGGGACGAACAGCCACACAGACACTGACATTAAATGTTTTTTTTTCTCACACTGTCACTGAGTCATGAATTTGTCTTCTCAAGAGATGTTCCAAGTTATACCAAAATATAATACGAGCATTGCCAATGTGATTTCCAAGACACGTGGCTTCAGCTTCAGAAGCAGAACATTCTCAGATCAGTTTTCTTTCTAACATAGGCTACCATCTTAAGCAATTAACATCGACAATCAAAATTCAAACAGATTTATTTTCTCACATTCAACCGAACACATCCGCCTGTGGCATTGGGGTACATGTCTTTAGCTCGGCAGGTGAAATTAAGTTCACCTTATTGAACGGGAAATGGCATCATTTATTTCCTTCGCATGTTCTGGTCATTTCGAAAGGCGCAGATAGCAACTGATGACATGTATTAAAATAAAACACTCTACATGTCCGGTCTTCTAAGCATATAAAAGAGATGGACAACAATATTCCGGGGTCTTTTGATAATAAAAGGTTACGCGCCCACACGAATTTAGCTGCGGATTGTGGACAGAATAATTACCGTTCGTTAGCAGGGAATGGATGTTTGACTGACTGTCGATGTGGAAAACAGAATCTGCAGAATTGATGATGAACCCGAGATTGGGAAGATTTTTACAGGCAGGAACTCTGTCCAAGCTTGTAGCTTGAAGTTGACTGGCTGACAAATGGGTTGAAAAATGTCAGATGGAATTTAATACACGCATGTATGGGGTGGTCTGTGAGGAAAGATACACCAGATTAAGAAGCAGATATTGAATAGAGTGCAGTATTTAAAAAGAGATGTGGGGCTACAGAGCGATAATTCCAGGAAAGCAGCGTCACGGGCAGATCGTCTCGTACTGAGCTCGAATCACAGTGGCTTTCACAATCAGATCACTCAGCACAGGAGTTGAGACGTTATGTTGCAGCTGTAAAACACGTTGGCGAGTTTGTGGATAGAACATTCAGGTTCGTTCCGATCCGCTACCTACAGTTTTGAAATTTCAATAAGCTTGAAAGTGTGCAGCTGTAAATTGAAAGGAGGAGTTCAGGGACTGAGGACAAGAGTTAGAAGGATAGCTTGAATATGTTAAGAATTTATTCCATTGAACTTAGGAAGATTAATGATGATCGTAGAGGAGGATATAAAATTGTGAGCGTCACATACAGACTGGGTGAATGCCCGGAGGTTTCCTGCATCGTCTGAGTGAATCTACAACTGGAATTCATAGGTTTGGGTGAATGTTGAAATATGCAACAGAGATATGTGGTATATCCTATTCACTGGGAGGGTGGAGCGTTTGTGCTGGTTGCAGATTCAATTGTATCATTTCAGTGAAGGTTGTGTAGATACGAGAATGAGAGACGGACAGTGCTGCTAAGTGGGACAAGGCGCAAGATCACAGCGGGATGATCTAGATGGGCGGAAAAAAAACATTTCTCTGTCATAATAATCTATCGGTCCATGGTTATTTCCCTTTAATTTCTCCATGCAGTGTCAATAGTGTCTTCTCATTTTCGGCAGCAATCTAAGAATGTGCAGAACATATTCGGTGACTATTATGGTACTCGTACCGATGAGAGATCGGCGAGATCGTCGACTTACTGGCGGAAGGAGGGACAGAGAGAGAGAGAGAGAGAGAGAGAGAGAGAGAGAGAGAGAGAGAGAAGGACTGACAGACTGATAGATTTATACTGGCATTGTCTGCACTGTCCGCTCCACACAGCCGTCTGACTTCTAGCTCTCCTTCACTGACTCAGTTTCCTTCTACGCACAGGGAAAGACTTCATTCGAATCCGATATGACCTTCAGTCCAGGGACAAGATATGGAACAACCTCACCTCTCTCAAACATATGGTGTGTTACAGAGCACCGACAGACCGGCAGCTCATCAGTTCCTCAGTCTCAGACAGCAGAGATATTCAGTCCCACAATAAGCCCCAAAATTCAGACACACGTTTCCAATATAATTGTTAAAGTGAACCACAGACAGTCAATCTTTCCATTGTACTCTGTAATCAGTGTCCTACAGGCAGGGACACACAAGCCCGCACCCCTCATCCCCACCCACGGGGCTGGATGGACAGCGACAATAGCGTTGGAAGAGTTAGCGTGGGTTCAGAAAATGATGAACAGATGGAAAATTAGAAATGAAGAAAGTGGTGTAGGTGTAATGTAAGAATTTTTCTGATAAGCACTTGGGATTGCGGTTAATGTACTTTTGTGGACAACAAAGTAATCCGCAGGTTAAAGACAGAGAGCCACAATAAATGGGCCGTTTTCGATGTTGGAAGTGGTGACGAGTGGGGTTATACAGGGATTGGACTGAGTCCCCAGCAGTTTTCCCTACAGGAAAATGAGCTCTACGCTTGGCTGACATTCCTCGCACTCCCGATTTCCACATATCCCTGTGCTCCTCCGTAACTACGATGTCGGTCTCTGAAGTTGCTGAAGTGTTACCGTCCCGGCATATTTGGAAATCCTTGCTCATATAGTGTTTCTCATAATTTGAACTGTTGGATCTCCATTCCATTGGCTCTACGTCACCTGAGCTACTGGCTCAGCTCCCGGAATTGTCCCGGAATGCAGCTAAAATAATATCATGGTTCTGTCTACTGCCCCTGCTTTTTGTATTTCTGATTGTTTTAACTCTGACTGGTCAAGACCAGTTAAAAGACGACACAAGACAGTCCAACGAAATTACAGTTTGTTTATTTTGTTGGTATTGCAGTTTACAGAGTATGCAGCTACTCATCCATGAACCTTCTATTTCCATTATCCCAGAGCAAGTATCAGTATAGAGACCACCAGAACGTGGAAACAAAGACAACCTGTTGGCTTCCCCTGTCCTTAATTAGACTTCAGTTTCGTCTGGCCAACATCTGCCTCCTCTTCACCCAAAGACTAATATCTTGGAATCATTATTCCCCACTCATTCAGTTGCCTGCCCAGAGGAATCCTCTGGAACCTCATTGAATAATTAAATTCTATATAAAATATTAACGTTCACTAACTAAATTCGCGAAATTTATACTGCAATTATGAGGCTACTTTAAATTGGAATTACAGCATCATGTGTTACAATTCTTATCCACGGATATATTTGAACGTTTGTCCCCCAATTCCAAAACTTACACCAAAAGCCTGGTATCAGAATATTTCATTTGCCTTACCAGCGTATGTGTCAATTTGTCCAGTGTGTTCCGTCCAGTGATGCATTGTCTCCCTTGCCTCCTGCACAACACATGTCCAGGCTGCAGTCAAGTGAGGGATTGGTGGCAACTGAGTAACAACATATTCCCACAGATAGGCATTTGTATCAGTGCATTGGATCTGGAAGTTCTCCCTCATTACGGTGCATAATATAAATTTCAGTCCTGTACCCCTTTATCAGATCGTATCACCCGTGTCCATTGAGAAGATACTATTTTTTTCTTGTTCACTAAGTGTTTTCCAAGCAGTGATATCACTGTTGACACAGTGGTCCGCCGTAGTGGCTCTGGGACAAACTTACTCCGTCTCAGTCATGGTTAACGTCATGGTAACGAAATACAATATTCTCTTCATGTAGAATGAAATCTGTAACGGGGGTGGGGGAGGGTTCTGATCTTGTTTCCAGTGAAAATCTCAAATTACTTGAAGTCCATTTTTTTCTAGGCCGTCTCATCTGGACTATCAGTTGTCTTTGGACTCAAGGCTTCCATTTCCCCTCACCCAAATCTGTTTCGGAAAAGAGGATGAGCACAAGCACTCGGATATTTTCATTTATTTTTGAATTTTTGTTAACAAAGCTGCTCTTTTTCTCAGCATGAGTGAACTGAAAATCACCCCATTGATAGAACCTGACTCAATCTCGTTGGACAGTTGTTCCATTCTCAATTCACCCAAGTCAGAGCAGTCATGTACATCTGGTACCGATGATGATAGCATTCCTGTTTCCCCTCCAAACATTTCAGCTGGTTAATATGGTACCACCCACGTTTAATCTGTGAAGGCCAGTAGTTTGTACACTGATGGACTTTGTTTGCCTATAACTTCAGCCAGCCCCGCAAAAGCTTCGAATTAATAATGAAGGTCAATGTATTCTATTCATCACTCTTTGTCCTTAGCAATTCCGAAACCAGTCTGACCTCTGATTCAAAGTAGGTTTTACTCTGTTATTTCGTCATCCCTTTTTGGTAGGCTGCCACATAACAGTCCTCTTTCATGGACTGTATCATTGTTGTACCCTCATTTATGACACAATTCCATTGATTTCGTGTTCCAACAACTTTCGTCCCAACATCTCCTCGAAACCTTCCATGTCCCATCCAGTGATAAATTTATAAGGGGAGTAACCTGTTGAAAATGCTAAAGTATTCCATATTATCATAAAAGCATAATGATGTCCCATGCTGTTGCACCATTGTTAAATCATAGTTTTTCTGTGTTCGATTCATCCTTTCCACACACGACCTCCTGATTGCAGTCTACGGGGTTTATGAAATCTCTGTATGATCGCTAAAAATACCGTTACATTTTTCATTATCTGGGCCGTGAAATGTGTGTTTTTGGAATACGGGGTCGTCACCAGCAAGTAAAGACCCTTTCCGAAAAGATTTTTGCAATGGCCTTTGCTGTGTCTGTCATAGCTGAGAATGCTTGTGTGCCATAATCCGTTTCGATACTCCGGGCTAGACATAGTAAGTGAATATTTATCCACCCACGCCATAAATCTATCCATTATTACCAGGACATATCTGTACCCTACTGGGGCGGGCGGTAAGAGAATAATTTAATCTATTTGTAAAGTAGACCATGACACTTCTACCGGTCAGGTGTGTTTGAAGGCCTCTCTTCTTTACATTTCAATGAGGACTATACTGTGCACAAATTAAGCAAATTCCTCACAGAATATCAACACCATCTTTCTTCTTCGGCCACCAGCACTTCCTGGATCTCTTCTGGGGGGCGTTTGCATCCCTGGTGTCCCATGTGGTTCCCCTGGAACCACAAGCTTTTAGTCATGAAGGACAGCTCCATCTTTGGCAGATTGTCTCTTGTGTTCATCGAACAGGCAGTTTCATCACTGAATCCAAGCTGTCGAGTGTCTATTGTGAACCTGCAGCTACGATCTGGTTTCTTCACTGGCCATTTGGGTGAGGTATCAGTGGAGGCTACTGACCTCAGTACTCCTTGTTGTAGCAGCTTGTGTATTACCTTACCGATATCTTTCTCTATTTTTCATTGGGAAACACATATTGCTTCTTTGGGGTCTGGACCTTGAACGCACAAGCTGCAGGCCACCTTTCTGCAGTCATGCTAGTGCCCTGGAAATTTGTCAGAGTTCTATACACTAATTTGCTGCACCTTCTGTTCATTGCTCATCTCCTCCGATTTGATCCACAATTCAACCATTGTGCATATTCTATCCTCATGTTCTCCTCCTGCGATCTAGATGTTGTGTATCTATTCATGCAAGTTGCATCTTCCAAATCATGCAATTAACTGGCTCAAAACAAATGCGGATTTGGCCATATAATCACCCCTCTATATGTTCCTGCTACCTGGGTAACTTCACGAAAACTATTGAATGCTTCAACACTATGTCTCCTATTCTAACTTTCAATGGTACACTCATACAGTATGTCCCATTAATCCACGTGAGATAATATTACATTGTATCTTCCAATCTGTTTGCATTTTTTAAATTAGTGGTGTTGACGGTGTTTTCGAGATCTGGCTGTGTCCATAACAAGTTAACAGGGTGGCCTAAACCTTCCACTAACCAGAGGTCATCCGGTTTCATCTTAATTTTTGTCACACACCCTTATAAGTGTGGTCTGATACCGTTATTGAAACTCAGCGTGCAATTCCATGGATGGTCGTTTGTCAACCATATTATTTTGTAATCTCGGTCTTGCTGACCCTTTCAAGGGCAAACTGCTTTGCTCTGCTCTTTCACCTCTCAGGTTCGGGCATTCTTTCTTAAGGTGTCCCCCTTGAACATTGTTGCTGGATTTAATTACCACACCTTTAGTTATCCCTATTCCTAGCCCTGTTCCATTTCGTCTGTCCTTAGTTGCCCTTTGATTGTTTGCCAGGGAGTTCCTCTTCCCTCATTTCCACAGACCGACGGATATTTAATAGACATCACCTTCCTATTAGAGAGTTTTATTGGTATTTTTATCTCCTTTTCACACGCTCTACCCATGTTCCTCAGCACCCACGGCTGAGTATTTGTGGGTTCCAGTATCGTTCTATTTTCATCGGTACTGTGAGACGCAACTGTCCTCAACGATCTATTTGAGGGTTCTGTTTTTAAATGGTCCGGATTTAATGCTGGTCTAATCCTACCTTGGAACACGGTCCATCAACATAATGCAAATTCAGTGCGACGTTCGCTTCTCCCCTCGTAATATTTAGAGAATGATTCTACCGGGTCCCCTTTGTCAGGACGCATAACAATCATCATTGCGTTCTTCAAACCATCACGTGTTCCTCCATCACGTCGTTGTATATCTCGTGAAGCTGAGTGTATATTTGGATGCAAACACCTTATAGTTAATTTCCTTTCTTCGTACTATTCTAGGTAATGTATTGCTCTCTCATGACCAGTTGATTGGAAAGACTCTCAAGGATGTGCCGATATATTTACCAATTTTCTTAAGCTACTGCACCCAGAACGGTGTGGTTTATGTATGTCCTGATTTGAGTTGCTCCCCCTGCTGCCCCCTCTCTGATAGTTGATCGATAGTAGCATCCCCAGCAGTTTTCCCTTCACAGCCAAGGTGGCTGACAATCTCCTCATACTGCGGCAATTATCCCAACTCGTATTTCTGAAGGTATCCACTCCAATTATAGAAATCCAAGTCCTTTGAAATTGCAGAGTTTCCGAATTCATGCTGTTAGAAACCGCCCTAGATCGCTTTGTGCCTCACCCACGTTGTCCGACTCGAGTCCCCCGGTGAACGAAAAAAAAAATATCTTCGAGCCCACCCAGGAACGTAAAGTTTGAATCACACCGTGCAATAATGATCAGTCAGGTACAGAGAACCTGTATTTACCGACAAATGACTTTGATTGTCTCAACGTAGGTTCATAAACTATCTGCCTGTGTGTATCCCATGAGATTCCCTGACTCACCATGAACAGTCAATGATGAGAAAATGTATTACCCCATCTCAGTATGGTGTCATCTCCACGTACCCGTCTTTTCTCCTTAACCCTTAAATCCCCTACTATGCAAAACTCTATCCAACTTTGTCTTAAATATATTCTCTGAGGTAGCCTACACTACAAATTTGGGCAGAGAGTTCCGCAGATTCACCAATCTCTGGGAAAAGCAGTTCCTTCTCATCTCCGTCCAAAATCTAAATGGTGATGCTATATCCCTAAGATCTGGTCTTATCTACCAGTGGAAACAACTTTCCTGTCTCTATCGTATCCACCCGTTTCATAATGTGATATGTTCCTATCGCCTGCAACTCCAGGCCACAACCTTCAAAAGACCCCTGGAAAGGAAGAAAATATATATTAAAGATTGAAATAGAGCTGTTTCGGAAGATGCAAGCAATGCAGTTTCCGTTAGGCTCCATCATCCTCAGCTCTGCCATGAGGATAATCACATGGGAAGTATCACACCAAAGGCGTTAAGGCGTTAAGGCGTTAAGGACAATAATTACCGATAGGAGGTGCTTGTGACATAGGTCCCAGTGTAGTCCAAGTCTGTTACTTAAACGGTGGGAAGCTAGATACTATGCAACAAATCAACCACTCAGTCTCAATCCTATCTTTGGTCACTGATTGGAGGTGAGAAGACGTTTAAGTCATTGGAGATTTGGTCACGTGATGAAGTCATGATCTGTTGAATATTAACTTGCGTAAGATTCGTAACTATCAGCGTCCCTTTGCTTTAGACTCGAAATGATTTATTAAATAACGGTTGATTCTAATCATAGATTATTTGTTCGCTGTTCAAGAAAAACATATCATGCTCTGCTATAGTTTGAAGTATGAACGCACAGAGAGTGTTAAATAGTTCGCAAGGACTCGGCATTTGTGAGCTCAGTTGAAAGAGAAACACAGGTAATACGTACGTGAATAAACGGACAGCAGTCGTGGGATTCTTAGGATTGCATTGAAAACATGTTTAAATTAATCGTTTCTTTCACAACGGGAACTCACTGCTTACAAATGTCTGTTGTAGTCGGTTGAAATAAATTTGCAGGAACATGTGAGTATCAGAGACTGCTTCTTTTTCCGTAATTCTATGATGTGTTAGTGTATGTGGGCCGCCCTCAACCACATCTGGTTTCCCTGTGTTCTTTATAATATTTGATAAGGATTTTCACTCCAGGTAGTAAATGTTTATTCTATATCCGCCATTTAACGTCGACAGTTTTGAATGAACAAACGTTCGAGTTTAGATGTTTGTTTTACCTTCCCTGTGTATTTAGATCGTGTTCTTTTGTTTGTTTGCTTTGGTGTTGATTTCAGAGCGAGACACAGATTCCACACTGGCCGTGTGAAATCAAGGTTAAAATGATCGAGATATGATTGTATCTATTCCTGGTAAGATAAACCCGCTGTGCAAAGGTAAATCGACATTCGGTCAAACTCGTGTGTACTTGAATTGTGAATTTGACATTCGCATTCTCGGAGCTGGTTCATTTGGGAAACACTAGAGGATGCTGCAGAAGATTTTGAAACGCTGGTTGTGAGTTGAAGGGTTCCATGGGAAAAGATTGCTTTAATGTAATCGCAGCATCTGCCCTGTAATAAAAACAGGAGAATTCAGCTTAGTGAGCGTGCAGTTTCATTCCGGATTCAGTATTTTGCTTTCATCATCAGCCCTAACTCAGTAAATTATACAAATGCTGTAGAATGACTAAATTAATCCCGGACTCTCCAAACACTATAATAGCAGAGTCTAGATATAGTTGCAGCGTGTACTAAAGATTATACATTCCTTGGGGAACATCTCCATGCACTGCCTCATCCGCTTTCCCTTGCTTAGCCAATTCGTGCCCAGTCAAACGCCTTAACAATTAATATGCCCCAGTTCAACTCTTCAGACTTCATCTGCCTATTTTGCATTTGTTCCTGGAACTTATTCTGGTTTAAAGGGACAACCTGACCTCACAGAGCCATGCTGACTATCCCCAACCAGGATACGTTTCTCCAGATACTGAGAAATGTTGTCTTTAAGAAACCTTTCGTTTCCCTTGTCCACAACTGACCGAAGCCTCACGGGCCCGTAACTCTCAGAACTACATTATATTTTTTGATAAGAGGAATAACATTTGCCATTCTCTGTGGCCAGTGATGACACAAATGTCACGTCCTGAAGCGCAGCAATGTCTTCGAATACGTACACTACGCTGGAAGAACTAATCAGGTCAGGCAGCAGTCGTGAGAAAAGAATAGCCAACGTTTCGGGCCGAGACCCTTCATCAGGAATGGGGAGAAGAGAGGGCCGAAGCCCAGTAAAAGAGATAGGGGAGGGGGGAGGGCCTAGAGCGCCAGGTGGAAAACCAATCAGAGAAAAGTTAAAGGGGGGAGGGGATACGCATGAAAGAACTTGTAGAGATAAAGGAGTAGAAAGTTGAAAGGGCAGAGAGGCAGAGAAGGACCTGGGATAGGGGAAGGGGGAGGGGGAGTGAATTACCGGTAACTGGAGAATTCAATGTTAATACCACCAGGCTGGAGGCTACCCAGACGGTAGATGTGGCGCTGCACCTCCAACCTGAGTTTGGCCTCATTATGGCAGTAGAGGATGCCATGTATGGACATATCTAGATGGGAATGAGAGGCAGAGTTGAAGTGAGTAGCAACCGGGAGGTCCTGTCTTTAGTGACGGGCGGAGCGGAGGTGATCGACGAAGTGGTCCCCCAATCTGCGTCCGGTCTCGCCGATGTAGAGGAGGCCGCACCGGGAGCTCCAGATGCAATAGACAACTCCAGCAGACTCGCAGGGAAGTGTTGCCTCACCTGGAAGGACTGTCTCGGGCCCGGAATGGGGGTAAGGGTGGGTGACAGATGTAGCATTTGCGCTTACAGGGATGTGCCGGGTGGGAGTTCTGTGGGTAGGGACGTGTGGACCAGGTAGTCGCGGAGGGAACGATCCCTGCGAAATGCTGAGAGCGGTAGGGAGGGAAGGATGTGCTTGGTGGGGTCCTGTTGAAGGTGGCGGAAGTTGCCGAGGATAATGTGTTGGATCCGGAGGCTGGTGGGGTGATATCTTCGCTCGCTTTCTCTCATTACCTGGATTGCAAACCTTGTAGATCCTGGGAAAGATTTATTTTCATGTTTTCCCAATTTCAAGCTCGTAGTTCTAAGCGTCTGCATGTCCCAGCTCATCTGTCCTTTTTCTTTGTATCCACATTCATCAATGTCGTACTCACTAGTGAATACCGAAGGAAAGAGACAGTAAGGACTTTCACTGCCTCCTTGCTGTCCAGACACATGCATCCTCTTTAATTCCTGATCTCTCCCACTCTCTATCTCGTCGTCCTCCTGTTTTACACTTCCGTGGGCTTCTCATGTCCCCTTCCAACTCTCTGGCCGTTGTTAAATTCCTCCTGGTTTCCTTGTGTCGTTCCATAGCCCTGCCTGATCCTTTCTTCCCAAACCTTAAGATTATTTATTTCTTCCTTTTGAAGAGGAGTTCCTTATCTCTTACCAACCAGGGTTACTTTAGGGGCAATCCGTTCCTCGCCTCATTGAAACTGCTTCTCCTGAAACGCAAACTAATGGTCCGTTAACAATCGTCATATTTCCGTTACGCATTAGAAGGAACCAATCATGTCCCAAATTCGGCTACTAATTTCCTACCAAATAGCATCAATTAAATGCATTCCCTATTGCCTGCTCTCATCACTGTGTAAGGTATTCGTAAACGTCCATATAACCATATAACTAGATAAAAATTACAGCGCGGAACAGGCCATCTCGGCACTTCAAGTCCGTGCCGAACGCCTACTCTCACCTATTCCCACTGACCTGCACTCAGCCCATAACCCTTCAATCCTTTCCTGTCTATACACCCATCCATTTTTAATGACAATATTGAACCTGCCTCTACCACTTCTACAGGAAGCTCGTTGCACACAGCTACCACTCTCTGAGTAAAGAAGCTCCCCCTCGTGTTACCCCTAATCTTTTGCCCCTTAACTCTCAACTCATGTCCTCGTGTTTGAATGTCCCCTACTCACAACGGAAAAAAGCCTATCCACGTCAACTCTATCTATCCACCACATAAATTTAAATGCCCCTTTCACGTCCCCGCTCAACCTTCTACGCCACAAAGAATAAAGACCTAACCTGTCCAAACTTACTCTGTAACTTAGGTGCTGAAACCCAGGTAACATTCTGGTAAATCTCCTCTGTACTCTCTCTGTTTTGTTGACATGTTTTCTTTAATTCGGTGACCAGAACTGTACACAATACTACGAATTTGGCCTCACGAATTTGGCATTGTGCAATTCTAACATTACATTCCATCTCCTAGACTCAATGCTCTGATTTATAAAGGCCAGCATAACAAAAGCTTTTTTCATCACCCTATCCAAATGAGATTGCACCTTCAGGGAACAATGCACCATTATTCCTTGATCACTCTGTTCTACTGCATTCTTCAATACCCTACCAGTTACCTTGTATGTCCTATTTTGATTGGTCCTACCAAAATGTCTAATAGCTGTGCGCTATCGTTCTGAAATGCTGACCCGCAGAGAGATATGTTACCTGACTCGATTCACTTTCCAGTACTAGTTCTAGGATGGACTATTCGCTAGTCCGCCTGCCCGCTTAATGTGATAAGACTCCTTCCCGGAGGTAACCGAGAAATTCTCTCTCATCTAATCCTTTGTAAACAGAGTAAGTGAACATGAATATTAGTGAAGTTTAAGTTGCCTGTGACAACAGCCGTGTTAATATGGCATCTGTCCAAAGTCCATCCCCGATCTGTCACTGCCTCTGATTGTTGTTTTCGTTTTCGCGATAGGAAAACTGTACAGGATCCTCTCAAGCGAGTGCTTGTTCCCGTCCTGCTTCTGAGTTCCACTCACAGTCTATTAACGTGCAGTCCCATCACAGTATCTTGCCTTTCCGCAGCTGTGATACTATCACAATCTCCCTGTATTTAAAAAGGCTTTCCTTTTTCCCTACTATGAATATATTGATATATTTGAACCCCAAGAAGTCCCGATGTCATTGCTCCGCTTGAGATTGGACTGACATTAATTCCTCTACATGGTGGCATCCGTTAGTCTAGCGAGACCATGGATCTGTGCCTGGAATGTCTACTGGGGTGTCCTCTCCAGAGCGCAGGCCTGGGCAAGTTTATATGGAAGACCGACAGTTGCCCCTGCTGCAAGTCTCCCCACTGCATGACACCGATGTTTTCCAAGGGAAGGGCAAAGGCTTGGCAGCTCATACATGAGGAATAAAAATCATTTGTTTACGTCTCCGTCTAAATATACAATGTGCAATCATAGACATTTATATTAAATTGTAATAAATCGAATAGTCAATGCAACATAGAAAAAAAACAGTCAAATCAGCGTGAGCTAATCAGACCGATGTCATGGTAGCTGAAGTTGACCCGGAGGCTGCTGGTCCTGACATTTATGCTGCGGTACCCTTTCCCGGATGATTTTCAAGTCTCTGTGATACCTTGGAATTTAATCATTTGAGGATAATCAGGGACATGAAATGCTGAATTCATGACATATTTGCCAAATCTACTCATTTTAAAACTACTTTATTCGAAGCTGGGCTGAATTGCATTTAGAGTGGGCGTTATCTACACAGATGACCATTTAATGTAAACACATACTTCATTCCATTTCTCAATTCTTTTCTGAATTTCCTCTGTGTCAGTGTATAGATACAAGTATTGGTGCACATACTCAGAATTTGCAACATGAACCCAAATTGTTGAAGTATATATACCGGGGAACTGAAATATTTGTCCTCATAAAAAAAGTTTTCCACTTGCCATTTCAGGGAATGAACTACATAGGGCATCCAAAATAAGATGAAATTTGCTGATATTGCAAACAATAAAATCATCGATTTTCTGCGGTTTTCCACCTCGGTATCCTTCTGATTATCACTGCTGTTCCGTAGCCCTCTGCGGACTCTGTTTGCCGCAATTATATCTCTGACTGTTAACCAATTGAACACTAGAATTAAGCCGATTGGTAGCAAAGGTTTTAAAATACTCTCCAGTAATTCGTATCCTCTCCACACGGGTAAAGTAGCATATTCATCTTTGAAGGCGCAATGCCACGGAATGTTGTCAATAATGACGTAAGGTTCAATGGCAAAGTAAAACGGGGCACATCTCCCGCAGCTCACTATAACCACGGTCACCATAACCACCGTTGCTGTTCTCTCAGTGCAGTATCGTTCCCCGAGCTTTCGACAACATATTGCGATGTAACGATCGAAGGTAAAACTGACGGTAAACCAAACAGAACATTCCATCGTTATACCCCTACAAATATCTGTCAGAGCACATACAGGAGTGATGAGCAGTGATCTTGAATACATGTAGATACTGTTGGTTTGTTGCACTAAAGCAACAACGATAACCACCATCAGATCAGCTGTTGCCATTCCAACCAGGTAACGGGTGATGCATTTGGAGAGTCCGCATTTTCCCCGAGATAGGATGACAATTGCAGTTATATTAACTACAGGAAATTAGAAAAAAAAACAGGATTATCATTAGTGGCAACTGTCCGAATGCCTACCATTCTTCCAATACTGTGCAGGATATGTTTTATTTTTGGAAGTGAAGAGCAGAAATTCGATGTGTACCGGCCTCATCGGAAGACTCCTGCTGGAGGACCACAGTGGACCGCTGACCTTCCGACAGTTTAGAGCGAGGCTTCTGATTTCCACGAGTTACCTACCGGTGAGCGGTCGATCGCTCCAGCAAACATCAACATGAACAACACCGTTTCCATTATTAGAGATGAAACAGCTGAAGGGATTATTTGAAGTAAAATTCAGGAGGTTTAAAGCATAAATTATAATTTAGTGGTTTATGGAAGAATAGACCGACGTGCCATAATTCGACTGGCCAGTCATACGAAAAAGCTTCCGATCTGGAAAAGGGATCACTGTCACTTCAGAAAGCCGAGCAGGGTCCAACTACGAAACTATTGGCAACAACATCTTTGAGAAAAAAAGAAGAAAAAAAATCACATCGGTAAAATATGGAGACTGACTTAAAAAAATATATATATAAAATCTGCCTGAATCCTCAATTCTGGAAACAAAATTCAGGTGTGAAACCATCTGTGCTGTTCTCCGAACAGTGCAGCGGAACAAAACCAAGACGACGGCGCTATACATTGAGTGACCGGCTCCAGTCTCTTACCAGGGACACCGAAGGCTGCAATTGCAGGATAGAAAACGGCCGCGATGTAGTAAATAGCTGGATGCCCCATATTCCGTCTGAAGCCGCGTTCAAAGGATCGTATGGACCGGTGATCGGTTTGACAGAGTTATATGTAATTCAGAGTAATTCCACCGAGGCAATTAGCGTGGTTATCACATGAGTCGCATTAGGGACAAACAACTACACAAACACATATAATATTTTTTTTCACTCTGTCATAGTGCCATGAATACGTATCCCCAAGGGACGTTACAAGTTCCTAAATTTTAAACTATGATAATATGAACATTGACAATATAATTTCTGGCTTCAGCTGCTGAAATCGGGCAATTTCTGATTAGTGTTTGTATCTAACATAGACAATCATCCTGAACAATGAACATGGACGATCACCTTCCACTAAATTTATTTTGTCACCTCGGCGGAGCACATTCGCTTCCAACGTTGGGGTCGGGACATTAGCTCGGCAAATGAAAAGGAGTACACGTTATTGATGGGACAGATAAGACATTTTTTTACTTGTTCTTGTCATTTCCAGTCATTTGAATGATGAAAGTCACAGTAAATATCTGATGACATGTTTCAAAATAAAATACGCTGTACGTATGTTCGTCTAAGCACACAAACGGGATCGAGAGCAATATTCCAGGGACATTCCATAATAAAAAGTTACGCGCCACAGACTTTATCTACGGCTTGTGAACGGATTGTTGAACGTTCTCTTCTGGATTAGCAGCGAGGGGATGGTTGATTCTTTGAATGCAACAAGTGTAGTGCAGGGATTGGTGTCCAATCTGTTGTTACTTATCATGTATTTTAGATATATCTTAGATGTCGATTTAGAAAACAGAATCAGTGGGAAAAGAAATCGGACAAACCCTAGGTTGGGGAGCTGCTACAGCAAGGAACTATATCCAAGGTTGCAGCTTGTTGTTGACTGGCTAGAAAATGTGTTGGAATATGGCCGATGGAATTTAATAGAGACAAGTACGAGTTCGTCTGCTTTGTGAGGATAGATACAGCTGGTTAAGAAGCTCATTGAACGGGTAGAATTTAAGGTGCAGAAGGTAAGCAGCGTCACGGGCAGATCGGTTTGTATTGAGCTCTAATCATATTGACCTTTGCAATCATTTCACTGAATGAAGGAGTTGGGACGTTAGGGTGAAGCTGTACTACACGTTGGTGCGGCCACAGCTTGGCCCTCGGCTCATTTGACAATGTCTCAGCGCTGATACACGCCTTCCACTCTTACACTTTGAATACCATTTGTGAGACTGACTATACCCGTCTCCCCCTTTTACTCAACTTTTCTTGTGAATTATTTTCATTCATAACTTGTGAACAGCTTCTCTTTGTTGCAACAGCTGTTCGCTGAATTCCTACTCCGATATTTTATTGCCAACGGCACCATTAATCAATGCATCAGAGTAATTGGTTAATACATCCACGCCAGCACTGGTTTTGTTTACTTCTCCGATATCTGTGTTGTTACCAAGGCATCCTTTATTATCTCTCTCCAATTGCTCTTCAGATAGAACCGAATAATTTCTCTTCTGTACGATTGTAGCCTTTCAAGTAGCGAACGGAAAGATGTTGACCAAAGAACAGTGATGGATGGAGATTTATTTCTCGGCAAAGTATGGTCTGACTCGCAGGGGATCGTTGAGGTGTCGAGGTTTCACTAGAACTGTGGTCATTGCTCCAGACGCTGAAGATGCTGCCTGGACGATCAGTGCACCCGGTACACAGTGCCGAATTAAATATGATGAAGTGGAGTTCCTTTTCTGGATGGTATTAATAATCCTGCGACTTGCTGAAGACTCATTTCCCCGTTCAGCGGGCAATGTACCATTATTACTCTTGCTCCGTACACTGTGTGGAGAGAAAGCTGGATATTTTAAGAGGCGAGTCACAGAGCGAGTTTCCAGCGTGAATCTGTGCCTCCTGTTGCAAGGCAGTCTGAAGCTCAATTTACCATCCAGCCTGGGAATCACTGGATTCCATGCTTATAGACCGGCCGCATATCCATTTGGATAGAAATAATGAGAATTGTTTACAAGTCCATTCGCTAATGCAAAGGCCGTGGATTGCAGAGGGTGACTGCAAACAATGATGTTCCACACTGCCACACCCCATCTACATTGGGTCTCACCAATAAGTAGCTGTCATACAAGCAGATCCCTACATAACCGTCGGAACTGGAAGGACAGATTTCCGTGAATGGTGGCTGGTGAGGGAGGAGGTGTAGATGCTGTTGTGGCGCTTGTAACGCTTGCAGGGATAAGTGTCTGAATGGAGATCAGTAGGCAGGGATGCTGGGTAAGGGTTTGATGCTGGGTAAGCGATACCTGTAAATGGCGGAGAAGGTGGAGAAGGTGGTGGATCTGGGATAAGGGATGTGACTCGTGGTAAGATCCTGTTTGGAGACCGAGGGTGTTACGGAGGACGAGATGCTTGTGGTGTGGTAGGCGACGATATGAAGAACCTTTTTTCCAGTTGTGACGCGGGGGAATAGTACGAGGGCGAATTCTCTAAAAGCTGAGACATGGATATTAATAAATTCTCAACGAGTTCTGAGTGCTAATATCGTTCAGTCAAGCCAAGGTCAGGCAAATTTTGGGGTGACATCAAAAACACTGGAACCTGCAAAATAATAGTAATTACTATATGAGGCAAATGAGGATGCAAACAGTCCGATCCTTCAGTGGGATTCCGAGGGATTTGGGCCGGACGGTAAACTTATCTGTGATAAAGTATTGTTCACCCAACTCTGCAAAAATTCCGGGTGGTGTGTCTGCGTTCAATACAATTACTGTCACTGTCGGCGTGAATGTGATGATCTCCTGCTGGTCCAACAAACATCGTAAGCGTTTATTAAGCTAAATATCATCAAATGCAAACTCCATTAAATACTATTGGCTCAGGGAAACGTGGGTTTCCACCTCCAGGAACCCCTTTGTCCACCTTTGTCCACCTTTGTCCCTGCCAAATAAATTCCCTTTCTTCACAAAGAATATTGGGAGCTGTGCAAAAAGCTTTTCTTGTTTTTCTACACAACCTGGTAGAAATAACGAAGCAAACGCATACATCGCAAAGTATTTTTGGAAAAATGCTGTTTTAATTTTGTAAATGTCTGTTTAGGATGAGATGGGATATAATCAAAAATATTTTAAATAAACACGAAACAGCAGACAAGTTCATCTGTGCAGTATAAAGTTTTAAACTCCATTGAACAGTCAGTGATTCAGTAAACAATAGTTCTGCATTCATAATCTGGCACCGTTACCTCTCGCCAAAACATACACTTGGCATATGACTATGCAACTTCTGCTTTTGTTTTCACCGATCTGCAGAAGTGTATAGATTTAAATTTGAAACGATAAGTCAGAGAGCTGGCTGTGAGAAGGCATCACTTAGACTTACAAATGAAAATATGTGCCCAGAAGCTGGGAAGTAACAGATGGAAAAGGAAAAGGGATGGTCAAGAAGGATACCTCCTCTACATAGATGCACCTACCACTGCCTTCGCCTTCCCCCACATTTTTATTCTGTCATCTACGCCCTTCCTTTACAGTCCTAATACAGTGCATCGGCCTGAAACGTCGACAGTTTATTAACTTCCATAGATGTTGCCTGGCCTGCTGCGTTCCTCCAGGATTGTGTGTGCGTGTTGCTCCTGGTACATAGCATCTTAAGTATTTGAAACATGTAACTGAATTGAACAATTTGTCTCTGTCGAGATTACGTTATTGCGTTGTTTAATCACCTTGCTCCGTCGTCTGAACTTTCATAAAACTTTATATCCATTGATGCTCATTTAATATCATTTCCCTATTTTTGTCATTTATTTTTTTATTGGTTCATCATCAAACAAACATTCCCATATTTCCATCTGTAATATAATGACTTATATTTAAAATTCGAGACCAGCCTCAATCTGATAAATTGGAATCTACTGACATTGTGATCACGATACATCAGTTTCACATTTAAGGTCAAAGCCGATGCGTGTTATATGCACTGATCCTGCATTTAATATAGCGCTACGGCTGCATGATAGTAGCATCTGGACTAGTTATCTCCCTGGTTCATTTGCTCTATCGTTTAGGGCGGTAATGTCAACACTGTCCACATCGATAACAACTAAAAAGAGTACTGTTCAGAATATAGGCCTGCACTTAGTTGATCCCTTTCAACAGACTTTAGCCTATCAGTTGACTGAGTCGAAAACATTAGGACTTGGATAAATCTCCAGCTGAATTGTGTAGATAGAGGAGACATTAAAGTTCTGTCTGTCTAAGAATACTGTCAGTGAATGACCAGGCTTGCTTCATCACTTTGATCAGCTGAGGCTGCAGAAGCAACAACATTATCAGTAGGGTTAACGACAGACAATAGGATTACGAATTATGTCATCAGCTTCGCCAGCAGTGATATTATCATTTTTGCTCGGTGATGGTTCGGGAGATGCAGTGATAACATCAGCGTGGTCAGTGGTATATTTATAAAGTGCGGACCATTCTGCCTTGTGGGTCTCTGTAAACTATAAACTGGGCCTATAATCGTTCTGACGTTTCAGCATTACAGGCAATGTGTCTGTTTCATAATTGCCAAAGTCCAATCCGAATCCAGGTATTGTCTGACCAGTAAGTCAGACAGATGTCCGTGAGTGCGCTTGGTTGACGGTTGTGCACATTCACCCGGCTGTGTTTCACATGACTGCCCATCTGCAAAGACCTCTTTATTCCGTTCCTTGCAAAGTTTTATCTATTTCTAGCAATATTTACACATTATTTCAAAATCTGTTAAGAAAATTAAACTGCCGTATTCTTTTATTTTACAAATATATAATTAAGCGTATTCCATGATTCGGCATCTCCTCTTGACAGTAATTAATCTGATTAGTGATGTGCAATAATTCTCCTTTGCTGTTATTACACAGCCCGATTGGAACAGGAGAGAAAAAAAAATAAACACGCACATTTAATCGCCACGTTCAGCATATTTTTTTTTTCAATAGTTAAATAGTCAAACATATGTTTACGTGTACACGCCATACTTGAACAGCTATATTTATTAGTTTATTCCGGCTGTGAGACATCGGAGAATATCACACCGGTTGTGTAAAAGTGTAAGTGACGAAGGCTCAGCATTTTTTTTATATTCTCAGGTGGTTTCCATTTATGTGAACCTACTGAACAAGCTGCACCTATTTTCGTCATTGTGGTTCTTTATCTCCGAACGCACTGCACTATGTCTAAATTTATTTTCGTGCGGACTGACTAAATAAAATACTGTAAAATGACTTGCATTTTTATTTTCATTTAGATATACGCAAATAAAAATGTGCCGGTACTTCAATATATATAGTGTGCCCAATGTGGTGGTAAAAATAATGGAGTGAATATTTCTCCTTAACCGCCGGGTCACTCCTGACTTCAGTACGAAAATAAGAACAAATGCTGAGGTTTAATACCTTTAGATGTAACTGCTATATTGATCACTCATTGGCGGCACATCTCTCTGCTCTGAGATGTATTGCCGGAAATTCGAAGTCCATAACGAGAGAATGTATGGAAATTCTGTCCACGATACGTCAGCCATCCCCCGCTTTACATAGTGCTGTAAATATAAGTAGTGATTACGCATTTGAGGTATTGCTTTTGCAGCTTGTAAGTTGTGCATTAAGTGATTTTATTTGTTGCAGGAGAGTGGGCATTGACAAATAAAAACATGACAAATTTCTTCCGATGTTCAGTGACAGTGTGGTCAGTGACAACTGGACATTATCACTAACAGTCTGATTCTGCTGAGAGTATTTTATGAAGCGAGATATTGTTACGTTTTTTATTGCTTTATGGTCGTATCTTGTTTCCGCGGTGTCCATCGTGAGGCTGGACAGACAGTGATATTACCAATACACTGAGAGATGGTTCTCAATAAGCAGTGATATTCTCTTTGTGTGTTCAATCGTGGGACCGAAAGAGCTGTGATTGTAACATTGCAATCAGTAGCCTTATCAATGTGGACACTGGCAGGGCGCAGAAAGCAATGATAACACCAGTGTGGCCAGTGTAATTCTTGTTCGGACGAGACAGTTCTGTTCATTGCAGTAATGGATCGCTCTCCGTTTGCCCAGTGTAATTTCATGCAGTCTGTCAGTACGCAGGGGGGTTCAGTGATACTTGGTTGCGTGGCTTCAGAATAGTTTTACTCACAGAGGCAAGATAGTGGCAGCAGAGGGACAACATTGTACATGGTGTTGCGCGGGGATCTGTTCTGTACCCTGTTCTTTTTTCTTTAAATATATAAAGTATGCATGATAAAGAAGAAGATTTGTGGGTTACGTTTTAGGTGACAGTTATGTCGATCGTGTTTGTGGTAGGTTACATAGTTGACTTAGCTTTAAAAGGGACATTAATAAGAACCGTTGAACCATAGAGCATTACTGCACTGAAACAGGCCTTTTGGCACTTCTTGGCTGTGCCGAACCATTTTTCTGCCTATTCCCTCTGACCTGCACCTGGCCCATATAGCTCCATACTCCTCTTAGCCATGTACCATGCACTTGCTGCGCTTACAAGGATAAGAGCCAGGAGGGAGATGTGTAGGAAGGGATGGGGGGTGGGGAGACGAGTGGACAAGGGAGTCGCGTAGGGAGCCATCCTTGCGGAAAACAGAAAGAGCGTGGGTGGAGGGAAAGATGAGCTTGGTATTGGGATCCCTTTGGAGGTGGCGGAAGTTATGGAGAATTATACGTTGGAGCTGGAAGCTGGTGGAGTAGTAGGTGAGAACCCAACGCGACGCCCTTGTGAACTAGTTCACCCCATCCCTTCCTAGCGATCTCCCTCCTGGCATTTATCCTTGTAAGTGGAACAAGTGCTGCACATGCCCCTACACTTCGTCCCTCAACACCATTCAGGGCCCCAGACAGCCCTTCCTGGTGAGGCGACACTTCGCCTGTGAGTCTGTTGGTGTGGTATACTGTGTCCGGTACTCTCGGTGTGGTCTTTTATATATTGAGGAGACCCTACGCAGACTGGGAGACCGTTTCGCTGAACACCTACGCTCGGTCCGCCAGAGAAAGCAGGATCTCCCAGTGGCTGCACATTTTAATTCCACGTCTCATTCCCATTATGATATGTCTATCCATGGCCTCCTCTCCTGTCATGATGAAGCCACACTCAGGTTGGAGGAACAACACCTGATATACCGGGTGGGTAGCCTACAACCTGATGGCATGAACATTGACTTGTCTACCTTCCGTTAATGCCCCTCCTCCCCTTCTTACCCCATCCCTGGCATATTTAGTTGTTTGTTTTTTGTTTTTGTTTCTTTTTTTTTTCTCTCTATCTGCCCATCACTCTGCCTGTTCTCCATCTCCCTCTGGTTCTCTACCCTCCTTTCTTTCTCCCTAGGCCTCCCGTCCCCTGATCCTTTCCCTTCTCCAGCTTTGTATCACTTTAGCCAATCACCTTTCCAGCTCTTTGCTTCACCCCACCCCCTCCGGTCTTCTCCTATCATTTCGCATTTTCCCCTCCCCCACTACTTTCAAATCACTTAGTATCTTTCCTTTCAGTTAGTCTTGACGAAGGATCTTGGCCTGAAACTTCGACGGTGCTTCTCGCTATTGATGCTGCCTGGCCTGCTGTGTTTCACTAGCATTTTTTGTGTGTTGTTTGAATTTTCAGCTTCTGCGGATTTCCTCCTGTCTGACCAGGCATATGATTGCTTGAATTCAAGACATATTTGCCAATCCTGTTCATTGTAATACAACTTTATTCGAAAACTGCACGGTATTGTCAACAGACGCTGGAGTTATCTACATAGTTGGCCATTTAATGTAAACACATACGTCATTCCTCAGCTCTTCTCTGAATTTCCTCTGTGTCACTGTATAGATACAAGGATTGGTGCACACGCTGAGATATTGAAACAGGAACCCACATTGCTGTAGTACATATACCGGGGAACTCAAATATCTGTCCTCGTAAAAATAATTTTGCACTAGCCAGTTCAGGGAATGGGCTACATTGGGCATCCAAAATAATATGAAATTGGCTGATATAGAAAACAACAATATCATCGATTTTCTGCGGTTTTCCACCTCGACATCTTTCTGATTGTCACTGCTGTGTCGAAGCTTTCTGCAGACTCTATTCGCCACGACGATATGTCTTACGGTTAACCCGTTAAACACCAGGATTAAGCAACTTGGTAGCAACGGTTTTAAAATACTGTCCTGTTATTCATATCCTCTCCACGCGGGTGAGGTAACGCATTCATACGAGCCGGTGCACCTCCACGGCGTGTTTCAATGATGAAGTAAGGTTCAAGGGCAAAGTAAACCGGGGAACCTCCCCCACAGCTCACTATAACCACGGTCACGATAACTGCCGTTGCTGCTCTCTCGGTGCAGTATTGCTCCCGCAGCTTTCGGCAACATATTGCGATGAAGCGATCGAAGGTAAAACAGACCGTGAACCAAACAGAACAGTCCGTCACTACAACCTTAAGTACAAGTGTCAGAGCGCAGACAGGAGGGATGAGCAGGTATCTGGAATAAATGTAGATATAGTTGGTCTGCTCCACTAAAGCAACAACGAAAACCACCATCAGATCCGCTGTTGCCTTTCCAACCATATAGCGGGTGATGCATTTGGAGAGTCCGCATTTTCCCCGAGATAGGATCATACAAGAATTGGAAACAAAATAGAAATATAGTCAGCTCTCTGAATGTCCCCATTCTTCCGATGGGATGGAGGGTATAGTACGTTTTGAAATGGAAAGCGGAATTCCCGTGTGTGCGGTCTCCGTCTCTGCACTTCGGCTGGAGGACAATGACGGATGTGAGTGTCAGTGGATTGGCGGCCTTCCCACAGTTTAGAGCTCGGCATCCGAGTTCCAGGACTCACGTGGGGCGAGCAGTGGATCTCTCCTGTGAACAACACCATTTCTATTGTTAGAAGCGAAACAGCTGAAGGGATTGTTTGTAGCGGTGTCAAAGTGAGTCAAGGAGATATAAAGCACCAGGGTTCATTTACTGACTTACAGAAGAACAGAACTACATGTCCAAACTACAATAGACCGTCATTTAAATAAGCTAATTACAAAGTTCACTGCGGATTCTGTGGTCAAATCAACACGTACAAAAGCTGGATGAACTCAACAGGTCGGGCAGCATCCGTTGCTGCCACGTTCTTATAAGGTCGAAGTGTCTGCACTGATGGAGACTCGGACCTAGAACAGCAGAGACCAGCTTTACTTCAGAAAGCCCAGCGATATGGAATTATGAAACAGTGGCAATGTCGGCACCAGCCTAATTGACAAAAGAAAAATAATTTCGTTCAAAGTACGGAAAATGAAAATAAAACTATCAGACGCCTGAACCCTCAACTCCAGAAACACGCATCAGCCGATGGTAGAAACTGTGCTTCGTAACAGTGTGTATACCGCAGCAGAGTAACGACTGCACCATACATGAAGTAACCGGCTCCCGGCATCTTACCGGAAACACCAACCGCTACAAGTGTGGGAAAGAAAATGGCCGGGATGAAGTAAATCGCCGGATATCCATATTCCGTCAGAAGCAGAGTTCAGTTGTTCAGACGGACTGCTGATCGGTTTAGCAGACTTTTATTGAGGAGATAACTATTATACTGAGGCAATTAGCGTGGCTATAACGTCAGGAACATTAGTGACAAACAACTGCACAGACACTGACGTTAAACTATTTTTACTCAGTGTTCCCATGTCATGAATTTGACTCTACCAGGGATATTGCTTTAAAAAAAAGATGTCGATTTTCCATGCCATATTCCCTGATATCTGGCTTCAACTATTTAAATAGGATTTTTAAAAATATTTTGCTGATTTTAAATTCGTCATTCATCTTGAAGTTGATTTATTTTGTATCTTTTGACGGAGCAACTTCTCTTCTGAAATTCATCGAAGGAGTTGTTCTAGCAGGTGAAATGGAGAACATGTCTTTCTTTATTTGTTCATTCTTTTCTTCCGTTCGTTCCAGTCATTCCGGGGGTTTCAGTGATGGAAATCACAGTGACAGCTGACGTGTTACAATGCAATACACTGCACATATTCCTTCAA
Source organism: Hypanus sabinus (assembly GCF_030144855.1). Taxonomy (NCBI): domain Eukaryota; kingdom Metazoa; phylum Chordata; class Chondrichthyes; order Myliobatiformes; family Dasyatidae; genus Hypanus; species Hypanus sabinus. The sequence continues at coordinate 27,717 of NW_026779219.1, forward strand.
ACACTTCAAAAGATCCACAGTGATGTTCCGGAGACCTGTGATCAAAATGGGAGCGTGTCCTCGGGAAATTAGCAAGGCTGTGCACAGTTTGAAGAACAAAGTTTTCCCGCGCACACACGGGCCGTTTGGCAGGAACCTGTCCTCCGCCAGTCAGTTACCTAACGACTCCACACCCGTGACGTGCCATGCAGTCTATTTAACTTTAAAGCTATTCTCAAACCTGCCGCAATTCCACTACTCTTTCTACATCCATTCGCTGTTTGAACAAAAATGGCAAGTGAAATCTGTGAAGAATCCATAGTTTCCCCAGGCTTTTCTATTATTTGCCACGAAGTGTATTTATTTATCTCCTGATTTACAGTCAGGTATATTGCCTTTTGAGTGTCACTATAAGAATGTGCAAAACAAGGAAAGTGTTCAAGCTCACCCGTCAATCACACTTCCTTATGCTACTGCAGTGCACCGCTCCGTGCCTATTGTGGCTTTTTGGAGAAAGTCTCAACACTGTTTCCATAGTGGAACTCGTACTATTGTGTGGCCCTCGGTTTACTCGAGAAATTATCGCCTCTGCCTTCAAATTAATCCTTCCAAAGTGAATCTCTTCGTACCTTTCCGGGTTGAACTACATCTGTAACTTCTCAGCTGCGTCCTCTCAATGTCTTGTAGTAATCTGTGACAACATCGATATTACGCATAATTTCAACAAATTCCACATCATTGAAAATACAATAAAACACCCTTCCACCGCCTCATCCAAGTCACTGATAAAAATTTAAAAAAAAACTTGGATCTGAGAACAAATATGTGCTGGACACCTGTCACCAACATCTAGGGAGAAAACGCTCCATCCACATCTATCCTCTGCCTTCTGTGGGCGTCAGTTCTGAATCCACCAGCAACTTTCACTGGATACCAAACTTTCTGACGTTATGAATGGTCCTACCATGGATAACCTTCATGCATTGTTAAAATTCATTCATAACATTTCAAATATCCCCCACTTTATTTCCACAAGACCATGCAACAAACACGTTCTATCATCTGTTTCTCTCTTCTATTGTCTCAGTCTTGTCTCAGGCGAGTGCAAACATGAGAAGTATCATCCTCTGGGTACAAACTGGAAGTGGTTGTCCAACTCACTGAGGGAGCAAATGCTCCTTCATCCACGTCTCCGTCCATTGCCTGAAACATAAATCTAATAGGATAGTCTCATCTCGGTCCAGAGAATTCTATTTACAATATATTTTTCTAGAAGTCAGCTACTGGAACACATTGACTATCTCCAAGGGGTGTGGGTTTGTTGATATGATACCAACCCAACTTGTTTGGAGCAGCTTGGACTCGATATCCTGATGGACTGTCTCTGTCAGCGACATCATGTGCCCCTACAAGGCGCGAAGCTGTAAAGGGGCTAGTCGGATTGTAACCTTCTGTTCTATTTCCTATTCCCGTGGTTTTGTTTGCACCTCGAAACCAGATTCGCTCTGCTGTTTCTTCCGTCTCCTATTACGGGCAGGAACGTAATGGGCCTCCTTAATAGAGTCAGTTAATTGCTGCTTGTATTTGTCCTTTCCAATGCTATCATTCTCGGTCTGCGATAAATCCAGCCAAGCAGGAAAACTAACCCTTTCATTTTTCTCCCAGTTGTCAACTTAAAACGTGTAAATGCAGGAGCGGATGCTTCTGTAGTGAAGTCTATTATAAGAACATAGTGTAAGACAGTGACCTATGAGCCATTTAGCCATTTTAGCCAACGTTGTCTTTAAAGTCCAGTTCATCCGTTCAAAAATCTCACTCTATTGTGGTCGATACGGGATATAGAGCCTCAGTTTTACCCCAAACAGTTTCATTACATTTTACATCACATATGCGGTGTAGCGGGGAGCATGATCTGATTCCAGAGTGTTTGGCAATCCCCAACTTGTGAAAACTCTTTGGGACAAAATCCTGGCTGTAACATCAGCGGTTTTCTTTATCTAGTTGGGATGGCGTCTATCCACTTGACGAAAGTATCCACTATCTCGATTACATAGTTCAGTACTCCAGGGGATGGAGGTGAAGATCCAACAATATAAACCTGCCAGCTAAAACATGGTCTGTCTGCGGGACGGGTGTTAAAACTGTTTTTCTAGCTGACTTACGAAGGGTGATTAATACGTTCGTGGCCTAAGGTAGAAGGGGATGAGTTACATGGCTCTCGTTACAAGCACGTGCACAACTCTGAGTGGTTACCCAGAAAGGTTGATGTTAATAACGTCTATCGTATTTCTTTTTCAATTAATTGAAAGTAAAACTTTGCAATTAGCCGAGGAAAAGTGGGGATGGAGCTTAGAGATTATTATTTTGCAGCACAGTTGAGAGCTATGATATGTTGGTGAAACCCATCATATGACGCTCAATGGACAAACGTTGAGGAGCGGATACTTCCCGTCCCCATCCAAGCAATTTTCGCTGATATCAATCTATAATCGTACATAAATACAATTGATAACCCATGGGTGAAATTGACTCTTAAAATATGGAAAAGCAATATAAAAGAATATAATCTCGAGGGAAATATTGCAATTTTTAAATGGTGTGCAAATGAATCTGATTTTACACCAGTTAAATTGGATGCTAGAATTAAGGGCTGGACAACTAAAAGAATAACAGTTCTTTGCAAAACAAAGAAAGAAGGAACACTTCATTTCTGAAATGCTTATAGAGAAACACTTATTAGAAAAACAAGATTTTTATAGGTATTTAGCAATGCGACAACATGTTAATAAGACGCTAAAAATGTAACCAAGGCAAATTCATGCTTGAGAAAGCTCATTAGAAAAGAATATAATTCAGATAATGGTAGTAGAATCATTTCAAACATGTATAAGATGTTGTCAAATCTTAAAAAAAATGGACTTCATTCATTAAAACAAAATGGGAGAAGGAAGGAGGGATAATTATATCTGAGGAAGAATGGACAACAATATGGAGGCATCAATGGAAGTGTACTAGCTCACAGAAATGGAGGGAGTATGGATGCAAAAACATGTTAAGATATTTTAATTACTCCCTCTCAGAAATTCCATTACGATGGTAACCTCCCTGTTTGCTGGAGAAATTGTGGAATTCAAAATGCAAATCATCATCATATTTTTTGGGACTGCCCTGTTATCAAAAACTATTGGAGGGGGATACACAATGCCTACAAGACATCTTTAAATGTGAAATACCCTTAGAGAGTAAGACCATATATTTTGGATATATACCTCAAGAATTTTTGAAAAGAGATTAATATTTAATGAATATACTGTTGGTGTCTTATAAAAAGACACTTACTAGGAAATGGTTATCACAAGAGAGCCCAACTTTAAATGCATGGATGGAAATTACAATGGATATTTACAAAATGGACAAGATAACAACATCTGTTAATCATAAGCTGGAAGAATTTGATACATTCTGGGAAAAATGACTTAACTACATAAGGCCTCATAGGCCTGATTTTATTCTCACAAATCAATGAACCTGTTGTAAAAAAAATCACTCACTACTTGTACATAGTTCTTTCCTTCTGCTTGTTTTTTTTTTTCTTTGCACTCTTTTCTATAAGTGTATACCCCAGATAAATACTTTGTGGAGATTTTGTGATATATATGTTTTTATGTCATATATGTACAATGACTGAAATACATCTTATGGAAATGTTCGTTTGATGAACTTCAATAAAAAAAATACAAAAAAAGAAAATTGCAAGTAAGCACCGTCCGAGAAGATGGACCTAGGACACGAACTTATCAATCAGTGCCCGTATCTGGGTTCTCACTGAGCACAAATCAAACAATTCTTAAGAATAATGTTATATATCTCCTCACAATTTCTGTCACCAGCACAGATTCTTGAACTGTTCCATAGTTCTATTTGCTCTCTGATGCCCTTAAATGTCATGAAGCCAATACATCACCTGGTTTCTTTCGCTTTCTGGAACCACAAATTTATCATAATTAATTTCAATCTAATCCGTGCCTTTATCCTTCGATATTTTCCAAACTCTTCAGAATCCTCTCCTCTTTGTACCTTTGGTAACTCCGGATAATGAAATTTGGTAACTAACGAAGATGAAGTTCGTTAGTCCTGACGAAGGGTCTCGGCACGAAACGTCGACAGTGCTTCTCCTTATAGTTGCTGCCTGGCCTGCTGTGTTCCACCAGCATTTTGTGTGTGTTGTTTGAATTTCCAGCATCGCCAGATTTCCTCCTGTATGTGTATACGGTTTATCGGTTTCTCTGTCTTCTCGACCTCTGCATCTGGATTCCATTTCACCGCGCAGATTGTTTACACTTTGGTTAATTCACCAGCTTTCCTGCTCCCTTCCGTGAAAATCTGTAACTGCGCTTTCACATTTTTGTTCAGTTCATAAGTGTTTCCAATTCCCTTCTCAAATAAGGAAGCTGACGGTACTGGTTTGCCATCTTTTGAGATACAACTTGTAGCTTCCAATTTTTTGCAGTAAATGAAGGGAGTTGGGTCATGTGCAGTCATCAAAGTTTAATCTCATTCACTGTGTCGTTCAACGCAGAAGTAGTGAGTCAAAGGGCTTGTTCCTGTGCTCTACAGTTCCCATGATCCCAACATGTCCAGCTGATCTGCTCACATTGTAATATCAATCTATTAATCATCAGCTGTCCATTCTCATCCATTCATTCGTTCTGCTGCTCTGATGACTGTAATGGAGGATAGGGTGTATGCAAAACAGGGGCAGACTATTCCGCCCACCATGTCCCTGCCGAGCAGAATATTCCCGCCTGAGCTGTGACGGAACTCGTGATGTCAATTTCTCAGGAATGTCATTAATCAAACGGATGCTGCAATATGAACCTTTGGATAATTCCAAACGTGAAACTTGACCGTCCCTCGCATTCCTGTTCACAACCTCTCTCAGTGCTGCACAGAACAACGTAGACATAATTTTTATCAATGAAAAATGAATGGGATGTTGCAGACGTCTGAAGCTATCACAATTTTTTTATGCAAAGAGTGGTGAGTGCGTAGAATGGACTGCCGGCAACAGTGGTGGAGGCGGATAAGATAGGGTCTTTTAAGAGATTTTTGGATAGGTACATGGAGCTTAGAAAAATAGTGGGCTCTGGGTAATGCTAGTAATTTCTAAGTTAGGGACATGTTCTGCTCAACTTTCTTGGCCGAAGGGCTTGTATTGTGCTGTGGGTTTTCTATGCTTTATTTTTGCTATAAGAAACTTGAAATGAATATTATATTATTTATGTGTGCGACATTATGCGAATAGATTATTCGTCCAGTGCACATTGTGGAATATGTGACCGAATTGGCAAAAATATCAGGGCAGAGACACAGTGAAAGTAGCAATTTAGGATTGCTGAAGGAAATGTATTCGTATAAATGATGCCCGAATATGAAACACTCTGCATCGGTGGGTCATATTTCGAACATTAGTTAATACAATTACACATTTATTTATATAAATTAATGAATTTATATAATTTGATTTTTTTCCATTCAAGATTTAAGTAGTCGTTTTGCCAAAATTACAGATCACGTTCTACTCATTTGGCTCACTGAGGTTGAATAACGAATAATGTCGGGCCGAATATCTGTTTGATATATGACTCTACGACGCTGCATGTTCTGCTCGATAGAACCGTCATCATTCATCGGTGCACTGTCAATCTCACAATTATAACATAAACTAACTGCAGGAGACTATTGCTCTTAAAATAGCCCGGGAATACAGAATCTATTTTAAGAGTACTTACTAGGATTGAGGAACAGCGGGGAAGAAGGAGAAAAAAATACACTCACGCACATTAGGCAATAGGCAATAGGTGCAGAAGTAGACCTTTCGGCCCCTCGAGTTTGCACCGTCATTCTGAGATCATGTCTGATCATTCACTATCAATACCAGATCACTGCCTTGTCCCCATATCCCTTGATTCCCCTACCCAAAAGATAACTATCTAGCTCCTTCTTGAAAGCATCCAGAGAATTGGCCTCCAATGAGACTGAGGTAGAGGACTGAGATAAAACACGTAACGTTGGAGTGGAGCCAGACAAACACAGAATGAAACCCACACTCTCACACGCTAGCAAAGACTGACAGATACAGATCAAAACCTACTCTCTCACACTGTAGCAGAGACGGACAGATACAGAATGAAACCCACACTCTCACACTGTAACAGAGACTGACTGATACACAATGTAACCTACACACACACTCTGTAACAGTGATCTGCAGATAGAAATTGAAACTCATAACTTAGCAGAAACTGACAGACACACAATGAAACCCATACTGTTCTATGTTCTATCTAGAGCCTCTGGCACTGGGGTGCAGAAGGGTCGGACGGAGAAGAGGAGAGCTGTCGTCATTGGAGACTCTATAGTCAGGGGAGCAGACTGAAGATTTTGTGGACTTGAGAAGGACACCCGCATAGTTTGTTGCCTCCCGGGTGCCAGGGTCTGGGATGTCTCTGACCGGCTGCATAACATCCTGGTACGAGAGGGAAAGCAACCAGAAGTCGTGATACATGTTGTCATCAAGGACATAGGCAGGAAGAGGGATGATGTCCTGAAGTGTGAGTTCTGGGAACTAGGCAGAAGTCTGAAGAACAGGACCTCAAGGATGGCGTTCTCGGGATTGCTGCCAGTGCTACGTGATAGTGATGGTAAGAACTGGAGGAGATGTCAGTTGAAGGAGTGTCTGAGGAGTTGGTGCAGGGGGCAGAATTTAGATATTTGGAGCATTGGGACTCTTCTGGGAAAGGTGGGACTTGTACAGTTTGGATGGGCTGCACCTGAACTAGAGGGGGAGCAATATCCTTGCAGGTAGGTTTGCTAGCATGGTTCTGGAGGGTTTAAAATAATTTGCAAGGGGGATGAGACACGGAGCGATAGAGCAGTGAAAGAGGAACATGGAGTAAATCCAGATCTAACATATAGAGAGTTTTTGAGGAAAGAAATCAGAATGGTGTAAAGGTTGCAAGTTAGAAGTGCTAAAGTGTGTGTACTTCCATGAAAGAAGCATCAGGAACAAAGGTGATGAAGTGAGAACTTGGATACATTCATGGAATTATGATGTCGTAGCCATTAGAGAGACCTGGCTAGCACCAGGGCACGAATGGATTCTCAATATTCCTGTATTTCACTGTTTTAAAAGAGATAGAGATGGTGCGGAGAAGGTGCGGAGGGGTGGAGTTACTGTACAGGTACTGTACAGGTGCGGAGGGGTGAAGTTACTGTACAGGGATACTATTACAGCTACAGAAAGGGTGGGTGATGTAGCAGTCTCCTCTTTTGAGTCAGTATGGATGGTAGTCAGGAACAGGAAGGGCCAAGTTACTCTACTGGGGGTATTCTATAGTCCCCATGGTAGCAGCAGAGAAACCGAGGAGCAGATTGTGTGGCAGATTTTGGAAAAGTGCAAAAATAACAGAGCTGTTATCATGGGTGACATTTCCCTAGTATGATTGGCACCTGATTAGATCCAAGGGTTTAAATGGGGCAGAGTTTGTTAAGTGTGTCCAGGACGGATTCCTGTCACAGTATGTTGACAGGCCGACATCGGGCAATGCCATACCAGATTTAGTATTAGGTAACGAACTAGGTCAGGTCACAGACCTCTCAGTGGGTGAGCATCTGGGGGACAATGATCACCGTTCCCTGGCATTTAGCATAATCATGGAAAAGGTTAGAATCAGAGAGGACAGGAATTTGTTTTAATTGGGGAAGGGCGAATTATGAGACTCTAAGGCTAGAAATTGCGGGTGTGCATTGGGATGATGTTTTTGCATGGAAATGCACTATGGACATGTGGCCGATGTTCAAGGATCTCTTGCAGCATGTTAGGAATAAATGTGTCCTGGTGAGGAAGACAGTGAATGGTAGGGTGAAGGAACCATGGCTGACAAGTGAGGTGCGAAATCTAGTCAGCTGTTAGAAGGAAGCATACATGATGCTTAGGAAGCAAGGACCAGATGGGACTATTGAGCAATTTAGGGTGGCAAGAAAGGAGATTAAGAAGGGGCTGAGAAGAGCAAAAAGAGGGAATGAGAAGGCCTTGGCGACTAGGCTAAAGGAAAACCATAAGGCATTCTTCAATTATGTGAAGAACAAAATGATTATTTTCTTTCTAAATCTTTTTATTAATATTAGTAATATGGACAGAATACTGATGATATATTGATAAAGAAATTACCAACATACACATTCCATTACATATGAAAAAAAAACATACATAATAGTTACAATATAAATGAGTTTACCAAGACATAAGCCATAAGGTATATGTATGGACATAGTAAATCTAAATATTCCATAATGTATAATATAAAAAAACAGAATAAAGAAAGAAAAAAAACAAAAAAAATATATAATGCAAAACTAACTAATCTATTCTAATAACTATAACTAATAAGTAATATAAAAGAAAAAAAAAACAAACAAAAGAGAAGGAAAAAAAAAGTGGGCTGTTTATAATATCTCACAAAAATAAGTATTCATCAATGCCGTCACTTCCGGTCCTCTCAAAATACATAATCTAAAAGCTGGGAAATCAAATGTACTTTGCACAGGGTCATATTACATCATATGAAAATGTTGAATAAATGGTCTCCATAACTTTTCAAATTTAATAGAAGTCTCAAAAGTACCACTTCTAATTTTTTCTAAATTTAAACATAACATAGTTTGAGAGAACCAATTAAATACAGTGGGAGGATCAATTTCTTTCCAATTCAACAATATAGATCTTCTAGCCATCAGAGTTAGAAATGCAATCATTCGACGGGCTGAAGAAGATAAATGCTGTGAATCTAACATTGGTAAACCAAAAATTGCGATAATAGGATGAGGTTGTAAATCAATATTCAAAACCGCAGAAATAATATCAAAAATATCTTTCCAATATTTCTCCAAAAATGAACACGACCAAAACATGTGAGTTAAAGACGCAATTTCAGAATGACATCTATCACAAATAGGACTTATATGAGAGTAAAAATGAGCTAATTTATCCTTGGACATATGGGCCCTATGTACAACCTTAAATTGTATTTGTGAATGTTTGGCACATAACGATGATGTATTAACTAATTGAAGAATTCTATCCCAATTCTCACTAGAAATACTAAAACTAAGCTCTCTTTCCCAATCCTGTTTAGTCTTATAAAGAGGCTCTAAACGTATCTTCATAATTATATTAGAAAGTTTTGAAATAAGCCCTTTTTGAAAAGGGTCTAATTCAAATAAACTCTCCAAGGTATCTGAAGGCACAAAATTTGGAAACGTAGAGAGTACAGAACTTAAAAAATGTCTAATCTGTAAATATCTAAACAAATGAAATCTCGGCAAGTTACATTTGTTGGATAATTGTTCAAAAGACATGAAACAATTTACTAAAAATAAATCAGAAAATCTTAGTAATCCCTTAGTTTTCCAAGCTGAATAAGCTTGATCTATAATGGAAGGGTGAAAAAAAAACAATTAGATACAATAGGACTATTTAAACCGAATTGAGTCAACCCCAAAAATCTCCGAAATTGAAACCATATACGCAATGTATGTTTAACTATCGGGTGGTCAATTCGTTTCGGCAATTTAGAAAGAGCAAAAGGGAGAGAAGTCCCTAAAATAGAACCCAAAGCATAAGCTGATACCGATTTAGTTTCTAAACTCACCCAACAAGGGCCAAAAGATCCACCCCCATCTTTCAACCAGCATAACAAATATCTAATATTAACTGCCCAATAGTAAAATCTGAAATTAGGTAATGCTAACCCGCCTTCCTTTTTTGTTTTCTGTAAATATGTTTTACCTAACCTGGGATTTTTATACTGCCATATATATGAAGAAATTTTAGAGTCAACATTAGTAAAAAAAGATTTCGGGATAAAAATTGGTATCGCTTGAAAAATATATAAAAACTTAGGTAAAATAACCATCTTAATAGCATTAATCCTACCTATTAGGGGTAGAGACAAAGGTGACCACTTAGTAAACAAACCTTTAATCTGATCAATTAAGGGTAAAAAATTAAATCCAAATAAATCTTTATGGTTCTTTGTGATTTTGATCCCTAAATAAGTAAAAGAGTCATTAACTAATTTAAAGGGTAAATTTCCATAAATTGGGACCCGTTTATTTAATGGAAACAATTCACTTTTATTAAGATTTAACTTATACCCAGAGAACTCACTAAATTGGGCCAATAATGATAAAACTGCTGGAATGGATTTCTCCAGGTTAGAAATGAATAGTAATAAATCATCTGCATACAAAGATAACTTATGAATATCTGTCCCACGATTAATACCCAAAATATCCTGATGGCAATTGCCAAAGGTTCTAAGGCAATGTCAAATAGTAATGGACTAAGAGGACATCCCTGTCTAGTGCCCCGAAATAGGCGCAAAAAGGGAGATCTTTGATTATTGGTAACCACTGAGGCTACAGAAGTATGATAAATCAATTTAATCCATGATATAAATATCGGACTAAAATTAAACTTCTCCAACACATTAAATAAGTAAGGCCATTCAACTCTGTCAAATGCTTTCTCCGCATCTAATGAAATCACGCATTCTGAAGTATCATGTGAGGGAGTAGAAACAATATTCAACAATCTCCTAATGTTAAAAAAAGAATAACGATTTTTAATAAAGCCAGTTTGATCATCTGAAATAATTTTGGGTAATACCTTCTCCAATCTAGATGCCAGTAACTTAGAAAAAATCTTGGAGTCTACATTCAATAAAGATATAGGTCTATAAGAAGCACAATTAGTAGGGTCTTTATCTTTCTTCAATATTAGAGAAATGGAAGCTCTATAAAAAGATTGTGGCAAATTCCCTAATCTAATGGCCTCCTCAAAAACCTTACCTAACCAAGGGGAAAGAGTAGCGGAAAAAAAAATAAAAAAATTCAACTGTATAGCCATCTGGACCCGGTGCTTTCCCAGAATTCATTGAGGAAATAGCCCCTTTAATTTCTACATCCGTAATAGGAGTATCCAATATCAAAAGATCATCAGATGATAACCTTGGAAAATTTAATTTCCCAAGAAAATCAGACATGGTATTATAATCTTGAGGAAATTCAGATTGATACAGGGAGGTATAGAAATCTTGAAATGCCTTATTTATCTCATCATGATTAACTGTCAGATTCCCATTGTGCTGACCAATCTTAGTGATTTGACGTTTAACCAGAGCATTCTTCAATTGACTAGCTAACAGTTTACCAGATTTATCACTATGTATATAAAAATCAGATTTAGTTTTCATTAATTGATTTTCAATCGAGGATGTAAGTAATAAACTATGTTCCATTTGAAGTTCAACCCTTTGTTTGTAAAGCTCCTTACTAGGAGCAATCGAATATTTCTTATCAATGGCTTTAATTTTATCGACCAATAAAAGAGTTTCCATCTTGATACGTTTCCTCAAACCAACAGAATAAGAAATAATCTGTCCACGTATATAAGCTTTAAAAGTGTCCCAAAGTGTTCCGCAGGAAATATCATCTGTAGAATTAGTTGAGAAGAAGAAGTCGATGTGCTCCTCCATAAATTTTATAAAGTCAGAGTCTTGCAACAAAGTAGAGTCAAATAGCCATTGTCTAGCATTAAAAGCTGTATCCGTAAATTTCTTAGAAAGTAATAACGGAGCATGATCAGAGATAGCTATAATATCATAGTTACAACCGATTACCAATGGAATAATACAACAGTCTACAAAAAATAATCAATTCTTGAATAAGAGTGATAAACATGTGAGAAAAAAGAAAACTCTTTGTCATTAGGATACCAGAATCTCCAAATATCAAAAACTCCATTGTCAGTCAAAAAAAGAGTTAATACAAGTGGCCGACTTATTAGGTAAAGTCTGAATAGATAAAGATTTATCCATCAGAGGATTTAAACAACAATTAAAGTCACCACCCATTATTAACTTATATTCGTTTAGATTGGGTAAAGAAGTAAATAAAGACTTAAACAAGTCAGGACAATCCACATTTGGAGCATAAACATTAACCAAAGCAACCTTTTTATTACAAAGTAAACCCGTAATTAACAAAAATCTGCCATTCGGATCCGAAAAAATATCATGTTGAACAAATGAAATAGAGGAGTCAATAAAAATTGAAACTCCTTTTACTTTAGCATTCGAATTTGCATGATACTGTTGACCCCGCCAAAATCTAAAAAAACGAAATTTGTCCTCCCTCCTCACATGAGTTTCTTGTACAAAAATGATATGAGCTTTAAGACTTTGGAATACTTTGAAAATCTTCTTTCGTTTAATTGGATGATTTAAACCATTAGTATTCCAAGAAACAAAATTAATGGTCTGAGCCATAATTCTATAATCAACCCTTTGGTATAGAAAGGGTTAACCAACTAATAAACTCATGCACCCGGAAGAGGAACAAAAGTAGTGAGAAGACCCGGAGGTGACGACAACACAGACATATTTGAAGTTCAAAAACAGCCCGAATAAAAAAATTAACACAAACTGGTACAAAAAAAAATAGAATTAGAAAACAGTCCATCCCCCCACCCCCCGAGAAAAAGAGAAAAAGCCAAAATATGACTTAAAAAAAGGAAAGGTAAGACTAATCCTACCCCCATGTCAGCTGAAGAACTCTCCATATAAAAAGGATATATATAAAAGAATCACCCCGACTTTAAAAATAAAATCGCTATAATAAAAAAACATATTTCTAAGTATAGTTAGTTGTAAAAAGAATAAAAACATAATCACAAAAAAACAATTATAACTCGGGCTCTGGCCCAGACAAAACAAAAAATATTTAAGCTGAGATAAGCGATGCATTGTCTGGAAGAAACACGAAAAATATAAACATAATGCCATCTTAAGCAAAACCAAAAATCTTTTCCAAAAAACCACCATCTTAATCAAGGAAAAATTTACGTTCAAAGAATTAAAAATATACCTTCGAAGGAACAAAGTTAATAGACAAGTATGTAGTTAAATGATTAAAGTGTATAAGGCAAAACAATTAACATGACGCAAACACACTGTAACTTGAGTATAAAGTGTAGGATGAACCTACACCAATAACCAGATTATAATTCTGGTTTAAGAGATCGAGAGCCATCTTACACGATCAGAATCATTCATTTATTAAAGACTGGTGTCTGTAGCAGTGGGGAAGTTCTCCTCCAGATATTTTCTCGCTTCTGAAGTTGAAAGGAAAACCTGTCGTGGAGCATTCGACGGAGAAATTCGAAGCTTCGCAGGGTATAGAAGCGCAGGTTTCAGATTTTTCTCATAACATTCAGCCATCAACGGTTTAAAAAGAAGCCTTCTTTTTAAAAGATCTGAACTAAAATCTTCGATCAGGCGGAAGGAAAAATCTTTGATTTTAATCATTCTTACCCGACGAGCTGCTCTTATAACTTGTTCTTTGTCATGTACATAATGGAACCGGACAATTACCACCGAAGGTTTGTCTGTAACACTCGGTGATCGACGCCGAATTCTATGTGCCCGATCCAATAAAGGGGGGTTATTCGGGAAAATTGTCGGAAACGCTTCTTTTAAAAGTTGAGCAAAATATTTCGAAGGGTCATCTTTTTCTATGCCGTCTGGAAGACCAAGTATACGTACGTTCTGTCTTCTGGACCGATTCTCAAAATCGTCTCTCTTGGCTTTAAGGGCTTCCATCAGCTTAATGGTCGAAATGAAATCCTGTTGCAGTTTTCCAATAGTCAAATCTCGCTTCCGAGCTTCTTCTTGCAGAGACGCAATAAGAGCTTGTTGCTGTTTAATTACTAAATCTGTCTTAGCCATGTACTCTTGAAAAGCCTTTATATCTTTTTTAAAAAATTGTTGTAGTTCAGCAAATTTTTGATCCAAAACCTCCATAAACAATTCAAAAGTTAATGGTGTTTGTTGTGTCGGAGCCTGCTTTTTTCCGTTACCGTTCGGATTACGTCCGTGATCCCGTCCCTTAAACATGAGAGACATTTCTGTTTGCATATCATCAAAAGTTCACAACAAACTTTTGGCAGTAAATCCAAAAAAAAAGAATAAAGAAACTTCCGGTATAGGTAAAATAAGCTGAATAAGGGTGATCAAAGGTTAAAAAAAGTAAAAGCTATGGAGCGAATCCAAAACGGTACTCACTCCATGAGCGTCTCCAGCTGACTCGAACAAAAGGATTACTGGAGTGGAATTAGGACCGATTAGAGATAACGGTGGGAAGACGTGCCTGGAAGCTGGAGCGAGGTCCTCAATGAATACTTCTTTTCGTTATTTACTAATGAGAGGGAACTTGGTGACACTGAGCAGAATGTAAGTGTTGTTGATGTTCTGGAGCATGTTGATATTAAGGTAGAGGAGGTGTTAGAGTTGTAAAAATACATTAAGACGGATAAGTCCCCGGGGCCTGATTGAATATTCTCCAGGCTGCTCCACGAGGTGAGGGAAGAGATTGCTGAGCCTCTGGCTCGGATCATTATGTTCTCGTTGTCCACGGGAATGGTACCAGAGGATTGGAGGGAGGTGAATGTTGTCCCCTTGTTCAAAAAATATAGTACGGATAGTCCGAGAAAATATAGACCAGTAAGCTTTACGTTTGTGGTAGAAAATCTGTTGGAAAACATTCTTTGAGATTGGATCCATGGGCATTTAAAGAATCATGGTCTGATCAGTGACAGCCAGCGTGGATTTCTGAAGGGCAGATTGTGCCTAACAAGCCTGATAATGTTTTTTTGAGGAGGTGACTAGGCATATAGATGAGGGTAGTGCAGTGAATGTGATCTACATTGACTTTAGAAAGGCGTTTGACAAGGTTCCACACGATAGGCTTATTCAGAATGTCAGAAGGCATGGAATCCAGGGATGTTTGGCCAAGTACATTCAGCATTGGCTAGCCGGCAGAAGGCAGAATGTTTTGGGGGAGGGAGTACATTCAGATTGGAGGGTTGTGATTAGTGGTGTCGCCAAAGGATCTGTTTTGGGACCTCTACCTTTCGTGATTTTTATTAACGACCTTGATTTGGCGATAGAAGAGTGGGTTGGCAAGTTTGCAAACGACACAAAAGTTGGCGGTGTTGTAAATAGTGTAGTGGATTGTCGAATATTACAGAGAGACATTGATAGGATGCAGAAATGGGCTGAGAATTGGCAGATGGAGTTCAACCCGGAGAACTGTGAGGTGGTACACTTTGGAAGGAGAAACTCTAAGGCAGAGTACAAAGTAAATGACAGGAAGTAAATGGTAGTGGAGCAGAGATCATGTCCTCAGATCTCTGAAAGTTGCCTCACAGGCAGATAGGGTAGTAAAGAAAGCTTATGGGGTGTTAGTTTTCATAAGTCGAAGGATAGAGTTTAAGAGTCATGATGTAATGATGCAGCTCTATAAAACACTGGTAAGGCCACACGTGGAGTACTGTGTCCAGGTCTGGTCGCCTCACTATAGTAAGGATGTGGAAGCGTTCGAAAGGGTACAAAGGAGATTTACCAGGATGCTGCCTGGTTTAGAGAGTGTGCATTATGATCAGAGATTAAGGCAGATAGGGCTTTACTCTTTGGAGAGAAGGTGGATGAGAGGAGACATGATCGAGGTGTTCAAGATATTTAGAGGAATAAACAGAGTGGACAGCCAACGTCTCTTCCCCAGGGCACCGCTGCTCAGTACAACAGGACGGGGCTTTAAGGTAAGGGGAAGGAAGTTCAAAGGGGATATTAGAAGAAGGTTTTTTACTCAGAGAGTGGTTGGTACTTGGAATGCACTGCCTGCGTCAGTGGTGGAGTCAGATACACTAGTGAAGTTTAAGAGACTACTAGACAGGTATATGGAGGAATTTAAGGTGGGGGTTATATGGGAGGCAGTGTTTGATGGTCGGAACAACATTGTGGGCCGAAGGGTTTTATGTTCTATGTTCTAAATTGTTCAACGTTTAAGATGTGATTGGATGACAGGTATATGGATGAACTTGGTCCGGGTGCAGATCGATCGAAGTAGGATGTAACTAATTCCTCACTGATCTGACGGGCTGAAGACCCTTTTTCTGTGCAGTGGTTTCGTATGGATGTCTAATGTATAGCTGAGACACCTTTAGTATCTCACAGCACGGACCGATCTAGAAATTCGTTTATACTGTTCGATTCCTCTGTCCTTGCACACACTAAAGGATTAAGACTGAATAAGATGGATTTTTATAACACGAGAAGATGCAAGCGCAGAGGCGAGGTGATAAAGGGAGTATTACATTACAGGCATATGCCTTCACTCTTTCAGTAGGACCGTAAAGACAATTGTTCCGGTCTAGAGGGGGGTGTGACGGTGTTCCTAGTACGGTGAACAAATCTGTTCTTCATCGGTGGTCACGGATCATTCCCGCCGATAATATACAACAAAGGGTTAATTTAGTCCGAATCCTGTCCTTGGTCTGAAATTGGAATTGAGATATCCGGGCAGTCGTTGGAGGCTTGGAGTTGTGGAGACTTCACGTTTTCATTGTCTTCAATATTAACTCTTGAACGATGCATTACTTTCTGCTTCTCTTTGTCTTGGAGTGAAAATGCTTCATTAAATGTTGTATGATTGCAATTGGAGATGTTTCGTTAACTGTTGAATAAATAAGACATGCCATTTTCTGAATATTTAAAAATATGAATGCTTTGCGGATTTGAAATATTGCACAGGATGTGGACATTGTTGGGTTCAATTGAAAGAGAGAAAGAAAGATTACGGTCATAAATGACTTTATTGGCATGATAAGTTTCTTTAGTTTGTGTTGGGGGGATGAATAAATTCATTTTCGTTTCCACCATACCTGTGATAGAAAATTTGTGTTTTTTTATGAGAACTGATGCGAAATACGGCGGCTGCATATCTTTCCGAAATTCTGTGAAGTTCTACTGTACGTGAGCCTCAGCTCTCTACATCCTAGTCTCCTAAATTCTTTAGAATACGTGCTGAGGCCTTTTGCATTGGAAGTTGATTATTCTGTATTCTCCAGTTGCCTGCGGTGGTTTTGAAGGAGGACAACTATGAGCCCGCGTTTGCTTTGCTCTCGGTTCTGTCGTTTTGTATGTTTCATTTCTTATGACCTCAGAGTGAGACACGGACTCCACACCGTTCTTGTGGATTCAGGCTTGCATGCATCGAATTATAAGCGCATCTACACCCAATACAATAAAACCAAGATTCAGTGGTAAATTGGCATTTTTAAAAATCGGTGTGTACTTGAATTGAGAATTTGAAATTGGCATTTTGGAAGGCTGGCCATTTTAAACAGCACCAGAAGCAGCTGCTGAACCCTTCGAAATACTGGTTTTAAGTTATAGGGCTCCATTGGAGAAGATTGTTTTGAGGTCACTGTAGTATCTGCCCTGTAACATGTAAATGACAGGTCCATTTGCATAACGTGGCGGTGTTGTGAATAGCTCAGCGATGTGCTTACGTCGTCAGCCCTAATTGCAAAAAACATCATCTGCTCTGTAATAGAAAATTGCAGGTCCGTTTAGAACACGTGCTGATGCAGACAGCAGTTCAGCGGTCAGCCCATCTTCAACCCAGATTCCATAAATTATCCAGCTGCTGATAGATGATCAGATTAAATCAGTCATTTTCCTTTGTAACTGCAGAGTCCAAATAGAGCTGTAAACTATAACGAAATTTCGACCGCCCTTGCGGAACGCGGATGCCCGCTGTCTTCCAGCCAGTGTTCGCTCTATCTACTACATCATCTGCCTTCTGTTAGTAAGCCAATTCTGAATCCACGCAGCCAGGTTGCCCCGATTCCATGCCCCCTGACTTTCTGAATGAGTCCACTATGGGGAACTGATCAAATGCCAGACCAAGATTAATGCACCCACATCTACTGTCCTGATTCTTCTGCTTGATTTTCACTGTTACAAATAATTGAATCTGTTTCATAAAGGGCAACATGCCCCTCAAAAAGCCATGCTGACTCTCAGTAGTTGGACTCCGGTTCTCCAAATACTCATAAATTCCCTTTTCAATAGTCCTCTGCAGCAGTTTACCCACTGCGGACGTAATACTCATGGGTCTGTAATTCGAAGGAGTATCCCTATTATCTTTCAACAACGAATGAATACTGTTTGCCACCCCCCACTCTCCTAGATCTACTTTTGTGGCCAGCGAAGACACAAACATCCCGTCCAAAAGCGATGCAATATCTTCGCTCACCTTCTAAAATTACGTGGAAAATATCCTTTCTCGCACCGGGGAATCACCTGTCATAATGTCTTCCAAATTTCCAGCGCATCCCGTTTCTCAACGTCGCCATGTTCCAGCATATCAGCCTTTTGACGCTGTGTTCACATTCATCAATGCATTCAGTCAGGAGCTTCACTGCCTGCTTGACTCCAAACACAATTTTCCTCTTTAACCTCTGATCTGTCCACACTTTCTCTGGTCATCCTCCTCTTCTTTGCTTAACTTCGGGCAACTCGCCAAATCATTCTCAAGTCCCTTTCTCCCTCTTCTATGCCCGCTGTTAAATTCTTCCATGTCTGCATTGTGACTGTCCATAAACCTATCCAATCCTTTTGCCCGAAACCATGAGATTCTTTCTTTCTTCCTCTTGACGAGTTGTTCGTACATTCTTGTCACCGCGGTTTACTTTATACTATCATCCTTGCCCTGCGAAAATGGGGCAAGCCTTTACTGAACTCCATGTCAGTGCTCCCGAAACAATCTCCACATATCTGTTGCGCATTTTACTGAATACATCATTTCCCAATGTACTTTCCCAAGCTCCTGCCAGGTGGCACCATACATCGCAGACCACAAATTCCAGGCTCCCTTCTCCAAACTCTGTGTAAGGTAAATGTTGGAGAGTTCCGTCCTATCATTCTGAAATGCTGACCAGTGGAGAGTTCTGTCACCTGACCCGTTACCTTTTCCAATATTTGATCAGGTCCGGACTTTTCGCCAGTCCGCCTCATGTACCTGTGTTTTTCTCACAGTCTATTACAAACCGAACGCTCCACGTTTTCCTCCCTTTCCGCATCTGGGAAACTATCCCTGATTTGCTGTCGCACTCCCGTTACACTCTGTTACCCGACCCTTTCCATGTTCCAGCATCTAAACACGGGAAGTCCTGAAGCCATCCCTGCCATTGTGACAGTCCAGTGTCTGATAGTTTGGAACATACTTCAACAAAAGTATCAATCACGCCAACAGCATCGGACGTTTGTTTTGCTACCTACCTGAAATGTATGAAGTAAACAATCTTCCGCAAATTCTGCAATTTCCTGATGACCAGTCAAATTATAGTTTGAATCGATGACATATTTGCCAAAGTAGTTCACAGTAAAACAGTTTTATTTGAAATCTCCGCTGAATGTATCTGAAGGATCTGTTCTGGGACCCTTATTATTCGTGATCTTTATAAATGACCTGGATGAGGAAGTGGAGGTTGTTGATGACACAAAGTTTGGAGGTGTTGTGCATAGTGTGGAGGGCAGTGAGAGGTTACAGCGGGGCATTGATAAGATGCAAACCTGGACTGAGAAGTGGAGAAGGAGTTCAACCCAAAGAATGTGAAGCGGTTTATTTTGGTCGGTCACATATGATGGACTGAATATAGTATCAATGGTAAGACCCTTGGCAGTGTGGAGAATTAGAGGGATCCTGTGGTCCTAGTCCATAGGACGCTAAAAGCTGCTGCGCAGGTTGACTCAGTGGTTACGAAGTCATTCGGTTTATTACCCTTCATTAATGGTGGAATTGAATTTAGGAGCCGAGAGTTAATGTTGCAGCTATATCGATTCCTGCTCAGACCCCACTTGGAGTACTGTGCTCAGTTCAGGTCACCTCACAACAGGAAGAGTGTGGACGCCATAGAAAGGGTGCAGAGGAGATTTACAAGGATGTTTCCTGAATTGGGAAGCATGCTTTCTGAAAACAGTTTGAGTGACCTATGCCTTTTCTCCTTAGAGAGAAGGAGGATAAGAGGTGATTTGATGGAGGTGTATGAGATGATGAGAAGTATTCATTGTGTGGATAGTCTGAGGCTTTTTTTTTTCCAGGACGGAAATGGTTGCCACAAGAGGACACAAGATTAAGGTTCTGGGAAGTACTTACAGAGGAGATGTCAGAGGTAAGTTTTTTATTCAGAGATTGGTGAGTGGGTGGAATGGGCTGCCGGCAACGGTGGTGGAGACGGACACGAATCTGTCCTTTAAGGGACTTTTAGATAGGTACATGGAGCTTAGAAAAATAGAGTGCTATGGGGACGACTAGTCATTTCTAAGGTAGGGACATGTTCGGTATTTAGGTTTTACATGCTGTAGGTTTTCCATGTTTCTATTTTCATTTTCTGAATTGCAATTAGACATTGGCGTTATCTACACAGATGGCCATTCAATGTAAACACATACTTCATTCCATTCTTCAGCTCTTCCCTGAATTTCCTCTGCGTCAATGTATAGGTACAAGTATTGGTGCACACGCTGAAAATTTGCAACGTGAACCCGAATTGCTGTAGGATGTATACCGGGGAACTCAAATATCTGTCCTTGTAAAAATAGTTTTGCACTTGCCATTTCATGGAATGAGTTACATAGGGCATCCAAATTAATATGAAATTAGTGATATAGAAAACAACAAAATCATCGATTTTCTGCGTTTTTCCACCTCGGTATCTTTCTGATTACCGCTGCTGTGCTGCAGCCTTCTGCGGACTCTATTTGCCACAACGATATGTCTTACGGTTAACCCGTTAAACAATAGAATTAATCCGATTGGTAGAATTGGTGTTAACATACTGTCCAGTAATGCGTATGCTCTCCACACGGGTAAAGTGGCGTATTCATATGTGCCGGTGCACCGCCACAGCGTGTTGTCAATGATGACGTAAGGTTCAAGGGCAAAGTAAACAGGGACACCTCTCCCGCAACTCAGTATAACTACGATCACGATAACCACCGTTGCTGTTTTCTCGGTGCCGTATCGCTCCCGTAGCTTTTGGCAAAATATTGCGATGAAGCAATCTAAGGTAAAACTGACCGTGAACCAAACAGAACAGTCCCGCGTCAAAGCTACAAGTACAAGTGTCAGAGTGCACACAGGAGTGATGAGCAGTGATCTGGAATAAACGTACATATTGTTTGTCTGTTCCACTAAAGCAAAAACGTTAATCACCATCAGATCCGCTGTTGCCATTCCAACCAGGTAACGGGTGATGCATTTGGAGAGTCCGCATTTTCACCGAGAAAGGAACACAATCACTATTAAGTTAACTAGAAGAAATTTGGAAAAAAATATAAACATGGTCAGCTCCCTGAATGCCCCCATTCTTGCAATGCTATGCAGGTTTGTTCTGTTTGGAAGTGGAAAACAGAAATCCAGTGTGTGCGGTCTCCGTCTCATCACTCCTGCTGGAGGACAATGACGGATGTGAGAGTCAGTGGCTTGCCGACATCCCCAAAGTTTAGAGCTCGGCATCCGAGTTCCACGACTCACGTGCCGGTGAACAGTCGATCTCCTGTAAACAACACCATTAGAGGTGGAATTGCTGAAGAGATTGTTTGGAGCGGTGGCAAAGTGGTGTCCAGTGATATGATTGTAAGTCTGATGGTAAGTAAGTCATCTGGACCAGATTGTCTACACCCCAGGGTTCTGAAAGAGGTCTCTAGATTCCGGAATGATTCCAGGGGATTAGAAGAATGCAAATATCACTCCAATCTTTAAGAAGGGAACATATTGATATGAAACACGAGTTCTCATTTACTGACTTACAGAAGAACAGGCCTACTTGTCGAAAATAGACTGGACCGTCTTTTAAATAAGCTGCCACGTTGTTGTAATGTCGAAGGGTCTGCACCTATAGAGACTGGAGCCTGGAAAAGCAGAGACTGGCATCACTTCAGAAAGCCTGGCGAGGTGAAATTATGAAACAGTTGCAATATCGGCACCGACTTCACTGACAAAAGAAGAAAACGCTACGATCGAAGTATGGAAAATGGAAATAAAACCATTGGATACTTGTATCCTCCATTCCGAAAACACGTTCCAGCCGATGGTGGCATCTGTGCTTAGGAACAGTGCGAATACCGCAGCCGAGTAACAGTAAGATGACCGCACCATACATAAAGTAACCAGCTCTGGAATCTTACCGGGAACACCAACCGCTACAATTGCGGGATAGAAAAAGGCTGCAAGGTAGTAAATCGTCGGAAATCCCATACTCCGTCAGAAGCAGCGTTGTATGGAACGTTTGAGCTGCTCAGATGGACTAGTGATCGGTTTAACAGACTTTTCTCGATGTGAGAGCAATTCCACTGAGGCACTTAGCGTGGCTGTCACGTCAGGGACATTAGTGACAATGAACTGCACAAAGAATTAAGTTATACTATTTTACTGACTGTTCCCGTGTCACGAATTTGACTCCTCAAGGGATATTGCAATCTATCTACTTTAAAACAAATTATGATGCAAATATTCCATGAAATTCTCCATGATACCTGGCTTGAGCTATATAAATGGGATTTTTTTTTTTAAATATCTGTGTTGCTTTTAAAGTTGGCATACTTATCTTGAAGTCAATTTATTTTGTAACATTTGACGGAGCACATTCGCTTCTGAAATTAAAGGAAAGGGGCTTATTCTGGCAGGCGAAATGGAGAAATCATCTTTATTAAAGGGGAACATTCGTTCTTCTTTTCGTTCGTTCGTTCCAGTCATTCCGGGCGGTCTGAGTGATGGAAATAGTGTGAGTCAGCAACAACTGACATGTGGTGCAATAAAATACACTGCACATATTCCTCCAAACACTGTAAAAGACCCATAGCGATATTGCCGAGACCTGTGATCAAACTGAGGCACGTGTCTTCGGGAAATTAGCCAGGGCTGTAGACAGTTTGAAGACCAATGGGGCCATTTGGCAGGGACCTGACCTCTGTCGGTGAATGTCTTCATACCCTATAACCGTGACGTGCGATGCAGTATATTTAACTTTAAATATATTCTCAAGCCTGCCACAGTTCTACCACTATTTATCCATCCGTTCTCTGTTTGAACAAAACTAGCAAGTGAAATCTGTGAACTGTTCGCAGGTTCCCAAGTTGTTACTAAGAGTAGTGCAGAACAGCAGAAGTATTCAAGCTCACCTGTCAATCATACTCCTTCCTGCTCCTGCAGTGCACCGCTCCGCTCCGTGCCTATTGTGATACTCGTAGCGATGAGCGGGCCTCGGTTTCTGATAGAAAGTCTGGTCACTCTGTTTCCATTGTGGAACTCGTACTAATGTGCGACTTTCCGTTAACTCGAGACAATATCGCATCTGCCTTCAAATTCATCCTTCCAAAGTGAATCACTTCGAACCTTTCCGTGTTGAACTCCATCTGTAACTTCTTAACACTGCTCTGCGTCCTGTCACTGTCCTGTGCAATCAGTGACAAACGTCTATACACTCCATAATTGCATCAATCTTTTCATCACGGAAAATACAATAAACCACCCTTCCACCTCCTGATACGAACTATTCATAAACAACACAGCAGTCCTGGGGTCTCAGAATGGATCTCTGCAGGACCCCGCTGGCCACCGACATCTAGGGAGAAAGAGGTCCTCCCAGTACTATCCGCTGCCTTCAGTGGGTGTCAGTTCTGAATCCACCAGCCAACTATCCCTAGATACTAAACCTTCTGACATAATGGATGGTCCTACCATGACTAACATTAACGCCTTGTTAATATCCATTAATATCAGATCAATTATCCACCAGTTTATTTCCAGAAGACCAGATAACAGACACGCTCTACCATCTGTTTCTGTCTTCCTTTGTCTCCGCCTAGGCTCGGGCGAGAGCAAAGATGTGAATTATCCTCATCCTCCGGGGGCAATCTGGAAGTGGTTGCTCAACTCCTTCATCAATTACCTGACGCATAACCCTAAGAGGATATTCTCATATCGGTCCAGAGCATCCCTTTGACAACATGATTTCTGAAACCCAGCTTCTTGGTCACATCGACTGTCTCCACGTGGTTTGGGTTTGTTAATATGTTACCACCCCAACTTGTTTGGAGCGCTCTGGATTCGATGTACCGATGGACCTGCATTGTCAGCGACATCATATGTCCCGACAAATCGCGCAGCTGTAAAGGGGCTTGGCTGATATAATGAGATCCTGGCCTTCTGTCCTATTTCCGACTCCCGCGGATTTGTTCGCACTTTGAAATAGCTTTGTTGCGCTGTTTCTTCTGTCACATGTTATGGGCAGCATCATAATGGCTTACCTTAATAGAGACAAATAATTGTTGCTTGCATTTGTCCATTCCAATGCCATCATTCTCCGTCTGTGATAAATCTAGCCCAAACAGAGATTGTAACCATTTCGTTTTAGATAACATTGTCTTTAATGTTTTTTCATCCGTTCAGTAATTGCACGATAAGGGATACCAACCTGTGTTTTACCCCAGACAGTTTCACATGTGGGTGTAGCGGTGACGATGACTGATTCCAGACAGCTTTGTAATCCCCAACGGGTAGAAACTCTGTCCAATAAAATCCTGGCTGTAACGTCAGCGGTTTTCATTATGTAGTTGGGAAAGGCTCTCTCCATTTGGTGAACGCATCCACTAACTCGAAAATATATTTCAGTCCTCCGAAGGATGGAGGAGAAGATCCAATAGAATTAACATGGAACTTAACATATGGTCCTTCTACGGAGCGTATCCTGAAACTGATTTTCCACCCGATTTATCTGGACTCTCACTGGGCAAAAGGCAAACAATTCTTACAAGAATGTACATTTCCTCGCAGTTTTGGTCACCAACCCAAATTCTTTAACTGTCCCGTAGACCTAATTTTTGATGCCCACAAATGTCATTGTGCCAACCCATCACCTGCTACCTTTCACAACTCCGCACCTCATATTTACCGCTATCAATTCCGTGCTTTTATCCCTTGATATTCAGAATCCACTCCTCTTTGTACCTTTGCTGACTCCTGACCCTGTTGTTGTGTCATGATTAAGTCTATATGTTAACAGTTTGCTGGTTTCTCTGTCATCCCCATCTGTACATGTGGATTCCATCTCACCACCCAACTTGATAATAGTTTGGCGAACTTAACAGCGTTCCTGCTCCATCCAGGGATATCTTTATGGAACTTCCAACTTTTTTATTCTATCAGTGCTTTCTCTTGCCTTCTAAAATACTTACTTCAACAAGGGAGTTTATGACAAAGGTTTGCCGTCTTTTGAGATATAACCTCGAGATTCAGTCAAAGCACATGAGCATGCAGTGAATGAAGGGAGGTGGATCAACTACAGTCATCAATTTAGTCTCATTCGGTCTCGTGCTCAGCGCAGAAGTAAAGAGTCAAAGGTTTTGTTCCTGTGCTCTACTGTTCCATGACCTAACATGGTGACGTGATCACATTGTAATATCAATCTATCCGTTCTCCTCCATTTGTCTGGTTCCTCTGCACTGATGGATTTAATACAGGATACGGTGTCTTGCAACACAGGAGCAAACCCTTCCGCCCACCGTGTATGTCCCTGACGAGGTTGCGGGGTTGCGTTGTGACGTTGCTGTAACGCCAAATTCTGAGTAGTTCATCAATCAGCCGCGTGCTGCAACGTGGAACTTCGGATTATTCCAAATGTGAAACTTCAGTTTCCCTCGGAAACCTGCTCACGAAAATTCGATGCTGCACAGAACAACATAGTCGCAAATTTAAAACTGAAATAATTTTATTACTGGCCTATCACAGACCAGCCAGCGGAGCTGCCTGAGTCTGATACGTTCGGAACATTGCAGGAACTCCTACATAGGCGCATGATTGAAAGACAAACAGAGGAAATTGTTGAGTTGATCTTGGAGTAGATTCAGAGTTCAGCATTGTGTTATGGGCCAAAGACCCTGCGGCATGATGCACTGTTCCATAGTCAGCGTTTTAGAGTTCAACGGCGAATCTGAGTGGTCGTAGCGTAAGGAATACTCCAGAATTGTCCATGGTTTCTCAATGTATTGGGTGTTGTGATTGAATTGACGGGTTTCAATACAAACAGGAAAACTCTACAGCCTCATTTGGTGTAACCCCGTCCTCCAGCGCAGCAGTTACAATGCACTGAGGAAAAGCACAAGTGAACAATATTGTTTTTATTTTAATTATTCGTCTAATCATTTTGCAACAGATTTTGTTCGGCAAATATTACAAACGCTGTTTTTTCTTATTTGTTTACATCATGTTAAATCAAGGAACTCGGAGGTTTAAATTTGGCTTGAAATTTGAGCTGCTTAATTAAAATATAGTAAAATTAGTCGTTTTTATAACAAAAAATTATATCCATAGAAGTTCCAGTTCTTACTCTAAAGTCGATAGAACACAATGGTTCTCTAATAAAAAAAGTTTTTTTTTGGCAGGTGTAATTAATTATCTGTGTTCCCGAAGGTGGAATGATGGATCAGACTCAATGTCTTATGGTCTTATAGTCTTATGGAAATTAATTCAAAAAAAATTCGAACACAAACCCCCATCCCTTCAGTTGCTTCAAACCACCTCCCCCACCGCACGAAATGGAACAGGCACATTTCCTTCGTGTTTTGAAAGAAACAACCTCTCTCCGCACGAATAATAAATAAACTTAATTTCCCACAACGCTTTGTGTGTGTGTATGTGTGTGTACGCGTGTGAACGCCGGAATTGTCATTGCTCTGTGACAAAGCTCTTTCCTTGTAATTAAACACACAGTTCTTATTGGGTAATAATGAGTCTGTGTACAAAGAGGAAATTAAGAACCTGGTGGCACGGTGCAAAGACAATAACCTATCCCTCAACGTCATCAAGACGACCGAATTGGTTGTTGACTTCAGAAGGAGTAGCGGACCGCACGACCCCATCTACATCGGTGGTGCACAAGTGGAACAGGTCAAAAGCTTTGAGTTCCTCGGGGTGAATATCAGAAATGTCCTGACTTGGTCTAACCAAGCAGAGTCCACTCCCAGGAATGCCCACCCGCGCCTTTACTTCCTAGGAAAGCTGAAAAAATTTGGCCTGTCCCCTAAAACCCTCACTAATTTTTATAGGTGCACCTTAGAAAGCAGTCTTCCAGCGTATATCTCAACCTGGTATGGACGTTGTCCTGTCCAAGACCGGAAGAAGCTGCAGAAGATCGTGAACATGCCCCAGCACATCACACCAAACAATCTTCCATCCTTGGACTCACTTTACACCACACGCTGTCGGAACAGTACTGAGAGGATAATCAAGGACAGGACCCACCCGGCCAACACACTTTTTGTCCCACTTCGCTCCGGGAGAAGTTTCAGGAGCATGAAGATTGGTACGGCCAGATCTGGGAACAGCTTCTTTCCATCTGTGACAAGACTACTGAACAGATTCTGACCCGGCTGTGGGCCGTACCTTACAAATATCTGGACCTGACTTGCACTACCTTACCTTCCATTTTCTAGTTTTAAAATATGAGCTATAAATTAATTTCTTATAATATTTACTTCGATTTGTACTTTAGGGAGCGCGAAGTGTAGAAACAAATATTACTGATGATTGTTCGCTCTAGTATCAATTGTTTGGTGACAATATAGTCTTGTCAACCGATACTCTACTGAGGAAATCTACACAAATTTTGATGTAATTATATTCAATCGATCCAATGTATATCAGACACAATGGTGTTAATTAAATTGTCTCTTCAAGTAACTGTAACTAAGAAACTATCTCCGGAGAGCGATCCTCCGTATAAATCATGGACTTTTCGAAAGAATCTTCTCAGAGTGTCTGCGGAGCTGTGAATCCAGGAGCAACAGAAGTCACAGATTCTCCCTGAAATGGTGTATCCAGTCATCGCGCGGATACGGGAATTTAACTATTCTTTTATTTCGGCATTTGGAATTCCCGGTAAGCCGCAGTGCCCGTCGTCGTTGTTGGGGAATGAAGTCTAATTCCAATGGCGGGATTGTTTCTGTCGATGATTTCCGCTGGAGCCTGTCAGTCCCACTGTTCCCCATTTCAGTCGTGTAATGTCAACACCAATATGTGGATTCTGGCATCTGAATCGATGAACAAACCGCCACGGAAATACAACGAATCGACCAGCATTGTGGAATTCTGCGGGTTAGGCAGCGTGTTTTCAGCGGCTTCTGTTCAGTGATGGGATGTTCATGTCTCTGTGCATTGGGTCTTCAAGCGGCTGCACTGTAGTTGTAAATAGCGTGTTTATACAGACTGCAGAGATGATACCAATTGATTGTCTGCACTTGTATGCGAGCAGTTGTCAGAGTTCAAAGTAACAATCAAATATTTAATAACACTTTAGCAAATATAAGGAGTTCCGTGTTGTAGCATGAAACCAGAGGATGTTTGATAAACTTGTGCTGTATGACTGCGTGTGAGGCCGTTGATGGACAACACAATGATGACCTTGCAGAAACAATCACTACAACCGTCCTGTTACTTCTTTGTCACCAACACTGGGAAATTTATTCTTTTATACCGATCACCTGGTCGTTATCTTCGATCCGCCACTGAGGTGGACTGTTTTCACCGCTCGTTCCTGATCATCACTCCTGTGTGCAGACTGGGCAGATGGCTGATTTTTTGCCAGCACTGCGACCTCTGTCTGGCTGACTGTCGCTTTGACCGTCGATGGATTTCTGGTTGTTTGCTGTGAAAAGCTGAAAACAAATTATTGCACCGAGAGCACGGTGGCTGTGATTAGCGGGACAGTGAGTGTGCTGGCCTGTTTGGAATGTCCCATGGGGCTTTGTATACCAGCCTTTGATAATAATTGATGGTGTTCCCTGGCATTGTGTTTATACACCGAGCTACAAAACTCTCCCTCATGGGTGGTATTTACGGTGTTTCACCGCACTTTAAGCCCTTGTGTCCCATTCTTTATGATTTTGTTGTTCAAAATTATGACTGTCGGGCGGATTCTATCGGCCAGTCGAGACCGCAGGGGGCTCCGGTAACAAAAGAGTGGAGAGAATTTCAAGGACCGGGAGATGCAGAGCCGACGCAAATCCATCGTTTTGCTGTTCAGCATAACCGGTTATTTCATATTGTGGGTAACACAGGTGGCATTTTATATCTATCAACGGATTTCAAAGAGTGTTGTTTATTATTCTGTCACGGATCCCCGTTAGATAAGAGAAAGGACATTGGGAATACTCTAGGTTCTCAGCACCTGCACCAACACGTGTATTCACGCCCTGACTCAGAGCAAATTCTGAAGAGAACAGATAAATGTGGTGAAATACCAAATGAATTGGATTTTGAAACTCCTGAAAGGTTAGAAATAATTGTCTTAAAGAATTAGATTATACCTGCCTCCCTGCTCCCTTTTCTATACCCCAACCTGTGGGTAAAAGGTAAGAATGTGATGAGCAGAGTTACCAAACCAGAAGATCTGCCTGCTCTCTAAAAACAAACCAACACACACGCATATTCAGTCACAATGCACACAGTGGGCCCGGAAATTCGACTGTTTACCCAAAGGTTCAAGGTCCAATTTAATATCAGAGAAATGTATATAATAGACATCGTGAAATGCTTTCTCTTCGCAAACATCTACGGAAACAGAAAAGTGTCTCAAAGAATGAGCGACAGTTAAATGTAAACCACAAATCCCCCCCCGCCAGCAAAATTCTCCCCTCTCCCCAGCAAAAACGCGCACCCGCTACAGTACAGAGTAAAAGCGTGAACAAGGCGACAACAAAGACACAGACTTGTAACTACCCCAATGATTATCGCATTCCATCCGGTATTCCACAGGTTCTTTCTCTCCCTAATAAGGGAGAGCCCTGTGTCCCCCATTTCCACGGCGAGCGGGAGACGTAAAAACAACCCGCTGTCTTACAATGTTAACCACTCCGTATTTTCGCTGTTTCCGAGATGTGCGCCTGAAGATCGCAAAGATCTCGGGTCGTCGGCCCATAGCGATCGATTTTCCGATTTCCCGATCTCCCGACGACACACGGGTCCCCTGCTGTTGCACTGACCCTCGATCCGAGAGTCGGTACTGCCTGTCTTACACACAAGGCCGAACCCTTGCCGAGGCGAACGTCACCGGTCGGTCCTGAAACCCGAAGAACCTGTCCCATTCCCTCAAATAACGGAAGTCTGTGAGTAACTCCCGATCAGAGTCTGCACACGAAACTTGAAAGGGAAAATGAAAGATATTAATGATGGAAATAAATCTGTTTCGGAAGATGCAAGCAAAGGAGTCGGCGCTTAGCGCCATCTTAACTCCGCCTCCGACTCTTTCCCATTGTCTCTGCCTGGTTTACCGTGTTCTTCCAGCATTTTGTGCGCGTTGCCTTAGAGTTACAGAACAGCTGTTTACAGATAATTCTGGCCGCTTCACGGGACTCAGCATCCCCTCTGCGTCTCAGCTGCCGCTCCAATCAAATTGAAGCCTGGGCTTCATCACCTGCTTTCCGATTCTGTCAAAAATGTCTGATAATGGAGTGTATTTTCCTCTCCGTGAAGCACTCCCGCTGCCGTCATTACCCGTCCGTCTCTTCTCCCTCCTTTTCTCTTTTTAGTCTGCCTCTCCCTGTCGGTTCTGCTCCTCTCTGCCACTTTGAGCTATCGTCCAGTCTGTCTAGGCACCATATCCGATGCGGATGTTGGTCACCATGGTTTACCATAAAGATCTATCCCTCGTTCTTTGGATGAATTCAAATTGCTCGATGTGTAGCCACGTGGCTAGGCCTTTGACGTACATAAATTTAGGAAGAACAACAAAATTCTGGGGGCACATAGCCCGATGGAGTTCGGGGAGCTGGGTTAATCACAATAGGCAGCGCTTCAAACAGAGAGAGGAGAAACGGGCTAAAAATTCTTTAACTGAATGCACGAAGTGTCAAAAATAATGCAAATGAAATTGAGGCCCAGGTGCAAATGGGTAACTATGATGTTGTTGCGTTAACGGTGACATGGCTGCAGGGAGATCAGACCTGGGAAATGAATGTACAAGTGTATACGTGCTAACGTAGGGCAGAAATGTGGGCAGAGGGGGTGGGGTGGCCCTGTTGGTGAGGAATGAGATTCAGTCCTTTGCAAGACGGGACATAGGGTCAGGAGAAGTAGAGTCTGTGTGGATAGAACTGAGGAACAGTAAGGGCAAAATGACCAAAATGGGTGTTGACTACAGGCCACCCAACAGTAGCATGGATTTTGGGTGCAAGTTGAATAGCAGGTTACCATTGGCATGTGGCAAAGGTAATATAACAGTAGTTATGGGGGATTTCAACATGCAGGTGAACTGGGAGTATCAGGTTGGTGCTGGACCACAGGGTAGGGAGTTTGTAGACTGCCTACGGGATGCATTCTTGGAACAGCCTGTACGAAAGCCGAGCAGAGAAGACTATTCTGGATTTAGTGTTATGTAATGAACAGGATTTGATAAGCGATCTTGCAGTAAAGGAGCCATTAGGAGGCAGTGATCATAATATGATGTTTTTTATCTGCAATTTGAGAAGAATAAGGACAGCTCGGAGGTGTCAGTGTTGCGGTTGAACAGGGATAACTATGGAGCCATGATGGAGGAGCTGGCCAAAGTTGACTGGACGGATAGCCTATCAGAAACGACAGTGGAACAGCAATGGCAGGTATTCTTGGGAATAATGCACAAGGTGCAACATCAGTTCATCCCCCAGAGAAGGAAGGATTCAAAGGGGGAAAGGGGACACAGTGGTGGACATAGGAAGACAGAGATTGCATAGTATTAAAAAGGAAGTATGGCAGAGATAAGGTGAGTGGGAGGACAGGTGATTGGGAAGTTCTTAAGGAACAACAGAACGTAACTAAAAAGGCAATACGGGGAGAGAAAATGAGGTACGAATGCAAGCTAGCCAGGAATATAAAGGAAGATAGCAAAAGCATTTTTAGGTATGTGAAGAGAAAGAAGATAGTTAAGAACAATGTTGGGCCCTTGAGGAATGAATTGGGTGAAATTGTTATGGGGAAAAGAGACCTGGCTGAACAAGGTAATGAGTACTTCAGATCTGTTTTCACTAAGAAAGACACAAGCAATCTCCAGATGTATGAATGGGCCAAGGACATAGGGTAACAGAGGAAATTAAACAGATAGACATTACGAAGGAAACGGTGATGAGAGAACTGATGGGACTGAAGGCTGGCAAATTCCCAGGTCCAGATGGTCTGCATCCTAGGGTACTAAAGGAGTTGGCCCTGGAAATTGCGGATACATTGGTAATAATTTTCCAATGTTCCTTAGATTCAGGATCAGTTCCTGAGAATTGGAGAATGACTAATGTTATCCCACTTGTTTAGAAAGGAGGGAGGGAGAACAGAGAGAACTATCGACCTATCAGCCTGGCATCGGTGGTGGGGAAGATGCTAGTGTCCATTATTAAGGATGAAATAGTGGCATATCTAGATAGCAGTGATAGGATTGGGCCGGGCCAGCATGGATTTACCAAGGGTAAATCATGCTTGACTAATCTGCTGGAGTTTTTCGAGGATGTAACCAGGAAGTTAGAAGTAGATCCGGTGGATGTAATGTACCTCGATTTTCAGAAGGCATTTGATAAAGTCCAACATATGAGAATGGTCTTTAAAATCAAAGCTCAGGGCATCGGGGGGAAGGTATAGACATGGATAGAAAACTGTTTGGCAGATAGAAAGCAAAGGGTAGCGGTGAATGGGTGTTTCTTGGAATGGCAGGTGGTGACTAGTGGGGTGCCATAGGGCTCGGTATTGGGACCACAGCTGTTTACAATTTCCGTCAACGATTTGGATGAAGGCATGGAAAATAACATCAGCAAATTTGCTGATGATACTAAGCTGGGTGGCAGTGTGACATGTGATGAGGATGTTAGGAGCATTCAGTGTGGCTTGAAAAGGATGTGTAGTTACTTGTCAGATGACGTTTAATGTGAATATTTGTGAGGTTATCCACTTTGGGAGTAAGAACAGGAAGGCAGATTATTATCTGAACGGTGTAGAGTTTGCTAAGGGAGAATTACAAAGTGATCTCGGAGTCCTTGTTCATCAGTCACTGAAGGTGAATGAGCAAGTGCAGCAGGCAGTGAAGAAGGCTAATGGAATGTTGGCCTTTACTGCAAAGAGAATTGAGTACAAGAGCAAGGAAATCCTCTTGCATTTGTACAGAGCCCTGGTGAGACCACACCTGGAGTATTGTGTACAGTTTTGGTCGCCAGGGTTAAGGAAGGACATCCTGGCTGTAGACGAAGTGCAGCGTAGATTCACGAGGTTAATTCCTGGGAAGTCTGGACTGTCTTACGCAGAGAGGTTAGAGAGACTGGGCTTGTACAAAAATTAAGGAGATTGAGAGGGGATCTGATTGAAGCATATAAGATTAT
Organism: Hypanus sabinus; assembly: GCF_030144855.1. NCBI lineage: Eukaryota > Metazoa > Chordata > Chondrichthyes > Myliobatiformes > Dasyatidae > Hypanus > Hypanus sabinus. Next base: position 61,055 of record NW_026779219.1, read on the forward strand.
TAAGGGATTGGACAAGATCGAGGCGGGAAATATGTTCCAGATGCTGGGAGAGTCCAGTACCAGAGGGCATGTTTTAAGAATAAGGGGTAGGTCATTTAGGACAGAGTTAAGGAAAAACTTCTTCCCCCAGAGAGTTGTGAGGGTCTGGAATGCAGTGCCTCGGAAGGTAGTGGAGGTCAATTCTGTGGATGCTTTTAGATAGTTATCTTATGGATAGGGGGATCAGGCGATATGGGTACAAGGCAGGAACCGTTTATTGATAGTAGATGATCAGCCATGATCTGAAAATGGCGGTGCAGGCTCGGGCTGAATGGTCTACTTCTGCATCTTTTGTCTATTGTCTATTGTCTGTAAGCTGTGGTCTCCCTCTCGGTTTGTTCCCCTGGATCTTTCCAGAGATTCTGAGTTTTTTCAATTCATCTTTCCGCATCATGTGTCCTGGGAGTCTGAATACTCTTATTGTTGGTATGTTGGCATCTTCCAGTAACAGATTCCTAACGGTTTGACGAATGGCGACAAAGAACCTTTACCTTTATTTATAGGTGTGTGTGTGTGTGCGCGCGCGCGTGTCTGTGTGCGTCTGTGTGCGTGTGTGTGCGTGTGTGTGTGTGTGTGTGTGTGTGTGTGTGTGTGAGAGAGAGAGAGAGAGAGAGAGAGAGAGAGAGAGAGAGAGAGAGAGAGAGAGAGAGAGAGAGAGAGAGAGAGAGAGAGAGATTACTGCCACCTGGCCAGGCATTTGATGTGCATTAGCCGACGTTTTCCTTTCGGTTTGCTTCCCTGGATCTTTCCAGAGAGCCTGAGTTTTTCCAGTTGGTCTTTCCATATTATGTGTCCTAGGAAGAATCTGAATCATCTTATTGTTGGTATGTTGTTATCTTCCAGTAACAGGTTCTAACGGTTTTACGAATGGCGACAGAGTACCTTTACGTTTATTTATATTTGTGTTTGTGTGTGTGTGTGTGTGTGCGTGTGTGTGTGTGTGTGTGTCTGTGTGTGTGTGTGTGTGTCTGTGTGTGTGTGTGTGTGTGAGATAGAGAGAGAGAGAGAGAGAGAGAGAGAGAGAGAGAGAGAGAGAGAGAGAGATTACCGTTGCAAGAGATAGAACAAATGAGGACATGGGAACTGATGGGTTCAAATCATGTTCATTATCAACACGGCGCTGCCAACACAGATGCTCCCCAAGACAAAGAAAAATCGAATAATGAACACCGTCTAACACCCAATGTACAGTAAAGATAGAAAAGATGAAATATCAGGGTAATCAAGTCAGATACATAAAGGAATAAAGCAAAATACTTTATCAAATATACAGTGTAACAGAAGCAAGAATTGATAATGGCCCGCTGTACAATGACACTGGTGAGTGAGTTATACAGTTCAAAGGAATATCTGATGAACTCAATAACTATTATGCCTCAGCCCTCACTGTGAAATACACCAACAGTATAATGTGGAGCGTCGGAGTGGGTGCGTTTGCTCTTGCTAATGAATTGGTGCTTCGGATGCTGGTACATCAGTCACCTGGAAAAGATCGACTACACTCTGGGCTTCTGAATGAGGTAGTTGAGGCGATCCTGAAGTTACTAGCAATGAGCGTTGAAGAGTCTCTAAGTTCTGGAATTATTGCAGCAGACTGGAATATGGCAAATGTTCCTCCTCTTTAAGAAGGGAAGCAGGCAAAAATAGGAGATTATAGGTGAGTTAGCCTGTTCTTCAAAGGCCTAATCAGAGTTATGACCTCATTCTCAATGACAGAAACATAGTAACATAGAGAATCTACAGCTCAATACAAGCGCTTTGGCCCACTAAGTTGTGCTGAACGTGCCCCGACTTAGAAATTACTAGGCTTACCCATAGATCGCTATTTTACTAATCTCCAGATACCTATACAAACGTCTCTTAAAAGGCCCTTCCGTATCCGCCTCCACCACCGTTGCCGGCAGCCCATTCCACGCACGCACCATTCTCTGCGTAAAAATACTTAACCCTGACAACTCCGCTGTACCTACTCCCAAGCACCATAAACCTGTCTCCTCTTGTGGCAGTTATTCCTGCCCTGGAAAAAAAGCCTTTGACTATCCATGTGATCAATGCCTCTCATCATCTTATACACCTCTATCAGGTCACCTCTTTTTAATCCGGCGCTCCAAGGAGAAAAGGCCGAGTTCACTCATCCTGTTTTCATAAGGTAGGCTTCCCAATCCAGGTAATATCCTTGTAAATCTCCTCTGCACCATTTCTATGACTTCCACATCTTCTTGTTGTGAGGCAAACGGAACTGAGCACAGTACTCCATGTAGGGTCTGACCAGGATCCTATTTAGTTGCAACATTACCTCTCGGCTCCTAAATTAAATTCCACGATAAATGAACGCCAATATACCGTATCTCTCCGTAACCACAGAGTCACCCTGCGCAGCTGCTTTGAGCGCCCTATTGACGCGGATCCCAAGGTCCCTCTGTTCATCCACATAGCCAACAGTCTCATCATTAACGCTATTTTCTGCCATCATATTTCACATACCAAAATAAACCACCTCACACCTCTCTGGGTTGAAATATATGTGCCACTATTCAGCACAGTTTTGTATCCTATTAGTTTCCCGCTGTGACCTCTGACACTGCAAGTTCCCGCTTCTCGGATTCAGACTTTTCTCTGGTCCTGCTCAGGAACGTTACTTGTTAGCAGATGCATTTTTCTCCATCACCATGTAATACTATTAGGATTGTGGTTCCGGATTCAAAGAGCTCACCGACAGAAAATTCTGCTCTTTACCCTATGTCAATATCGCCTCTTACTTTGGCACCTTCTTCCATTCTATAATTTGCATCCCTCTTTCAAAACATCTCATCCAGCTTCCTTCCAAAGAGAAAAGCTCCACCTTACTCAATCTATACTCAGAAGATATCATCTGCGAAGTTCAATGTTGAAGGTCAATTTATTGTCAAAGCACTTATGACTCATCATGACGACCCTGCGATCCATGTTCTTGCAGGTTTATACAGGAAGTACGAACAAACACAATGGAGTAATGAATATCCACATACGACGGACCCAGATAAAACCACAACGATAGAAACTTGCAAATAAAAAAAACGTGGCAATAATTATGAAATAAAACCTGTCGAGTCCTTGACGTGAGTTCGTTTACAGAATAATGAGAATATCTCCTCTGCCTCAATAGCCTGAACATTTATCATTAATAGCCGTGGCTCTTCACTCCGTCAGGACACTGTCCACCTGCCCGGTGATGAGCAAACAGCTAGTCATCCTCCAACATATCGCCCACCTCCTGCTACTTGGGACATCGCAGACCCAGCCCACTCCCGTGGGTTCCGCCTTGACCAGAAAACTCTGGTTTTCTAGAGAACACCGGTCAGGTTGCATATGGAGCATTTAGTTTCAGTCGCCCGAAGCACGAATGATGCCGAGGATTTGGAAAGACTACAAAAGAGATTATAAGGAGGATATTTCGGCGGAAGTCTGGAAGGAGGAGTTGCACCAACTTGCATTGTTCTTTCCGGAGTGACGGAAGCCAAGCCGAGAACTTAGAGGTTCATTCTTGTCATAAAAAGAAGTCTTTGTAAGCTGTTTGGAAGAGGTATATAGGAAGGAGATCTACAAGGAGGAAGTACACGAACCTGTGTTATTCCTTCCAGAATGGCGGCCGCCAAGGGGATGCAGCGAGGCTTATAAAAGTCATAAATACAGTAGCAAGCTGTAATCTGTCCCACAGCAACAAAACACCGAATACCCGAGAACATTCGGATAAGGTGAGAGGGGAAAGCGTTCAAAGGAGATATGCGGGGAAATGGTAAAATAAACCAAAGCCCAGAGTTGCGGGTGTTTGGATTGCATTTCTGGTGTGGTGGCGGAGGCGGATAAAGCAATGGTATTTATGAGGTTCTGAATTAGACAAAAAAATAGAGAGAGAAAGCAGAGATGTGGACAACATGCAGGCAGATGGATTAGTTTAGCTAGCCATAACTGGCTTAATCATATTAACCCAACATCACAGAGTAATTTGTCATTTCCTGTTTCGCAAATATATTTTCTGACTGGTGAAATAATCTCTGGTGAAAGAAATTTCTTTTCCGCTGTGGACTGAAAATCAGTTCCTTCAGTCTTAGCCTGTAACCCATGGTAAAAGAGTTCGCTATCAGGGGAAGCATCAATCCAAACTATCTGAAAGAATCCAACAATACTCCTGACAATTCCAGAGAATACAGACACAACTCCCTTACTCTCCTCTGATACAGACAGCCTGCGCTCTCTAGAACCTGTCAAATTAGGGCGAGACTAGTCCGTCCAGACTCTCTGAGGCAGGGGTATATTTCCTGAGGAGCTGTGAGAAAAGCCGTTTTCTCACCAGGACCCGAAAAGCCAACCCCCAGTAACACATCTCTGCCCCTCTTCTCCAATCCTCCTGTAATACAGACAAAATACTGTTTACCTTCCCGTGTACCTGAATTTTAACTCACGGTAATTTCTTTACAAGGACCCCTAGGTCTCTCGGAACATGTCACTGTGTCACCACGTTGAAACGTGATTTCCAGTTTATATCTCTCGGAAGAGATGGTCTTAGATTTCCCCGCACTCGGTCCATCTGCCAAATCCTCACTCATTCACTTCATTTGACATCCCAAACTCTCTACTAACCCTGCTCAATACTGAACCTGCCACTAAACTCTGTAACAGCAGCAAACATCGATATAATAGACTGGGAAGAGCTGTGGTCTCGGACCAATCCCGGTGTCACCCAACTGGTCACTGTCTCAGTAATCGAAAGTGGCCATTTACCCCCTCTCTCGGCCTTTGACACGCCGATTGCATCTGAGTCCACACAAGTGTATTACCCACAATCCTACGTGCATATCAGGAACCCTTTTCCAATCCACTTACACCACATTCATCGTTTCCCTTCTTTCAATCTGATTCTCCTTTCTTCGACACACACTGACTTCGCCAACGCTGTTGTTGCTGTCATCCCATCTCCCTGGGTGGGAATGTAAGTTCTGGGTCTGTTTCTCTGCCTTTAGCACACTGTGTACAGAACACAATGGGAAAATTGACTACCAGTGGTTCAGTGCAACAGTTCTATTAGAAATGTGTATCGGGGTCTTGGGCTCACTATGGGACTGAACGTCCCTGATGCCTGAGTCTGTGGAACGCATAAGCTGTTAGTGTCTCTGTGCTTTGTAACATACATTGTACGTGAGTGACAAACGGCTGCTCTGTACCCTGTTCTTCGATAGGAGGGTATAGGATTTGAATGAATTATTTACCTGTGTGCAGGAGAAGGAAACTGGGTCAGAGAGGGAGAGGTAAATCTCAGACGACTGCGTGAAGCCAGTGCCAGTCTCCTCTCTCACACTCTCTCTCTCTCTCTCTCTCTCTCGCTCTCTCTCTCTCTCTCTCTCCTTCCCCCTACCCATCACACACACACATACATATCTGAAAATGTATCTGACCATTGACATTCACTTCCAGATATCCCGCATCTGGTCATCCCCCAATAGATAGTACTGACTCTGCCGGTCTGCCCCGTTCTTTGCTGATTAAAACATTTTCTTCCCGATTTTCCTTTGGCCTCTGTCAGATTTGAGTTCATAGTAGACCCGTAAATCAGTAACAGCACAAAATCCTGGAGAAATTCAGAAAGTGTGGCTACTCTGTGGGAAAAAAAAAAAACGGGCGTTGTGTCTACGTATGCGAGCACCAATGCTTTTGTGTGTGTGTACCTATGCATGTGTTGTGCATGTGTGTGATTATGTGCCTGTGGCTGTGCCTATGCGTGTGTGTGTGTGTGTGTGTGTGTGTGTGTGTGTGTGTGTGTGTGTGTGTGTGTGTGTGTGTGGGCTTGTTTCTGTTTCTTTGTGTGTTGGGGAAATTGAAGGACTAAAGGGGAAAGCGCAGAGCAGAAATTGGGGGTCTGTGCTTTTGTTGGTTTCATTAGTAACGTGAAATCTGATCTGTAAATGCAGCTGCTCCGTGACAGAGCTCTGTCTTGGTCATTAGCCTGATGAGTCACTGCTGTGGGAAAGCCCCGGAATGTTGATATGTTCGGCTTGAATCGGCCGAATATTTGCGTCAGAGACAAAAGTGTTGAATTAAAATGCTCGTTTAAATAATGTAAACAATAAAATGGCAATCATGAATATAATTGTATCTCTGGAGACCAACCCTATCTATAAATCAGCGGTGTTTTGAAAGCATCAGTTCATCGTTCTGCCAGAGCTATGAACTGGGGAGCAACAGTAGCCACGGATTCTCACTGAAATGGAGTATCCAGTCCTCTTGCGAATACGAGAAGTTTACTATCCTTTTATTTCAGCCTTAGGAATTCTCGGTAGGCCACTGTGTCAGCTGCTGTTCCTGGAGACTGAAGTTTAATTCCAATATTGCGATTGTTTCTGTCGCTGCTATCCACTATCACCTGTCCAGTTCCGGTGCTCCGCATTTCAGAAATGAAATGGAAACGCCGTGAGAGTGAATTCTTGCATCAGGATCGAAAAAAAAATGCTGCAGAAAGTTAGCTAATCGGCCGATATCTGTGGAATTCAACGGGTTAGACCTTCTGTTCAGTAATGTGATGTTCGGGTCTCTGTTTTTTCGACGTAGCAGCTGCACTGTATTTGGCAAATTGTGTAACGCAGCCCACTCAGATACGCACTGATTGTGTTTGTATTTGAACGTTTGTCTGAGGTAGGTGTAACAATCAAACCATCAGCTGGTAGTAACAATTTAACAAATGTGAGGAGTTCCATGTTGCTGCATAGAACCTGTGGACTTTTAATAAATATTTGGTCTGAGACTGAATGTGTAACCACTGAAGGACAACACCATGAAGTCGTTACTAAGACTATTAAGACCAACGTGCTGTTGCATAAATTTCAGTACTACTGAATGTATTATATTACATCCACATCTGACTCCGTTACAGACAGCTGATTGCGGCTCCGAGCTTGATTTTGTCGGTAGAATTCCTCTTCCCCGTTTCCCTGCAATTAGTTTACCGGAGGGGTCAGGTCTGTCTGAGTGCTTGTGTCAGATTACGCTGTATCTGTTGTAATCTGTCAATGTTCAGTTGTAAAGTCAATGCAATGGGAAATGCTGGATTAGGAATCAAACATGTGGAATGCTAGAACACTAAGCCGCAGACAGCCTGTACGGATCGGGAAACTGTTAACACTGGCGCCAGAGGCACCTCTGTGGACAGTTCTGAGAAGATACGCTTTAACAGGTTTTCTACATATTCTGTTTTTCATGGTGAGTGTTTCCACCGTTTCCCATTTCTGTTCCGTTCCTCGGTTTTATTCATTCGAACTTAATCGAATTTGTTCATTTCGTCTGGACGTGACGGGGATGGCGCTACTAGAAAATATCGCATTCAGTATTGACTGCTAGGACGGAGTTACCAGATTATCGCTCCCACTTCTCCTTTCGGTACTCAGTATCGAGTCCGTATTCAGATCATATTCACTTCAGTTTACTCTGTAAACTCACATTCCTACGACCCCTGTGTCCCCGACCCTCTTGTCAAGCCTTCCACTTTTAAATGTAAGAATAATGTGGAGTTGTCACAGAATCCTTACAACAGCTGGATTCGTTTCCGTTCTGTATTTTCTCAGCTTGTTGTTCCCTGTCTCTTCCAGCGAACTTGGTGGCGATTGTGATCCTGTCCCGAGGAAAGTCCGGTCTCTCCAAATGTGTCACTCGCTACATGGTGGGAATGGCGGCGGCCGATCTCCTGGTCGTTATCTCAGATCCGCTGCTGAGAATAACTGCTTCGTTGCATTTTCACCGTTCGTTCCTTTTCATCACTCCTGTATGCAGACTCAATGGATGGTTGATATTTGCGAGCACTGCGACTTCGGTCTGGCTGACTGTCGCTTTCACCGTCGATCGATTTGTGGCTATTTGCTGTGAGAAACTGAAAACAAAATATTGCACCGAGGGAACGGCGGCTGTGGTTATCGGGACAGTGAGTGTGCTGGCCTGTTTGGAGTGTGTCCCCTGGGGTTTTACATACCAGCCTTTGGTAATAATTCATGGTGTTCCCTGGGATTGTGTTGCTACAGCGAGCTACCGAAACTCCCCCTCATGGGCGACATTTACGCTGTTTCACCGCATTTTAACACCTTGTGTCCCGTTCTTTCTGATTTTGCTGCTGAACATTCTGACTGTCAGACGGATTCTAGCGGCCAGCAGAGCCCGCAGGGGGCTCCGGGGACAAAAGAGTGGAGAGAATGACAAGGACCGGGAGATGGAGAACCGACGCAAATCCATCGTTTTGCTCTTCAGCATAACCGGTAGTTTCATATTGTTGTGGGTAACGCAGGTTGCATTTTATATCTATCAACGGATTTCCAAGAGTGATGTTTATTATTCTGTCACGGATCCCCGTTATATTGCAGAATACACATCGGGAATGTTGCAGGTTCTCAGTACGTGCACCAACACGTGTATTTATGCCCTGACTCAGAGCAAATTCCGGGAAGATTTAAAGAACGCGGTGAAATATCCATTGAATCAGATGTTGAAACTCATGAAACGTTAGAAATAACGTGAAATAATGGTGAAAAATGCTATCATATAACTACCTCCTTGCTTCCTTGCAGATTTGCCAAACGAACACGAGAAAATCTACAGATTCTCCAAATACAACGCAACACACGCATAATTAGTCATAATGCAGGCTGTGGGCCCGGAAATTCGACTGTTTACTCAAAGGTTTAAAGGCACAATTTACTGTCAGAGAAATGCATACAATATACATCGTGAAAGCTTTTTCTTCACAAGCATCCACGAAAACAGAGAAGTGTCACAAATAATGGAAGAGAGTTAAAAGTTAGAATCCCAAAGTAACACCCCCGCCCAGCTCCCCACTCCCGCGCGTAAGTGGCTGTTAGTCAAAACCCCTCCCCCAACAAAAAAGCGCACCCGATACCGAGAACAAGCCTGAGCAAGGCGACAAACAAAGATACAGACTTGCAATTACCTATCGCACTTCATCCGGTATTCGACGGGCCACAGGTTCCTTCTATCCCTAACAAGGGAAAGTGACGTGTCCCCCATTTTCACAGTGAACGGGATACATAACAATGACCCGCTGGTCTGCGATGTTAAAAAAATTCCGTTCCCTCGCTTTCTACGAGATCTATGCCTTAATATCCCGAGGATCTCGGGTCTTCGGACCCACAGTGAAAGATGTTGCAGCCTCCTCGAAATCAAACGTGTCTCCAGCCATGACATCGGCACTCGCTCCGAGGGTCTTTTCTACCCGTGCTGCCCACAAGGGTGAACCGCTGACCGGTCCTGAAATCCGAAGAACCGGTCCCATTCCCGCATTGAACCGAAGTCGGTCTTTAACTCCACGTCACGGTCTTCAAACGGACCTTGAAAGGGAAAAATAATGATATTAATGATGGAAGTAAAGCTGTTTCCGAAGATGTAAGCAAAGGATTCGCCGTTTAGCGCCATCTTATATCAACCTCCAACTCTTTTCCATTGTCGCTACCTGGTCTGCTGCTTTCCTCCCGCGTTTTGCGTGCGTTGCCTTACAGTTACAAAATAGCTGCTTAAACCGGGTCCCGGCGGCACCACTGGCCTCAGAATCCCCTTCGCATCTCAGCTGCCGCTCCGGAAAAATTGAAGTCTGGGGCTTCATTTTCCCCGGCTTTCCGATTCTGGCAAAATTGCATGGAGTGTATTTTCCTCTCTATAAAACAATCCTGCTACCGACATCACCCGTCTGTCTTCTCAACATTTTCTTTTTTTCTTTTTCATCTGTTTCTCCCTGTCGGTTCTCCTTTTCTCTGCCTCCTTGAAAAATATTCGAGTAACAGATTTTAACGGTTTTACAAATGGCGACACAGTACCATTACTTTTACATCGTTCTCTCTGTGTGTGTGAGTGAGTGAGTGAGAGAGAGAGAAAGAGAGAGAGAGAGAGAGAGAGAGAGAGAGAGAGAGAGAGAGAGAGAGAGAGAGAGAGAGAGAGAGAGAGAGAGAGAGAGAGAGAGAACGAGAACGAGAACTGAGTACTGTTGTGAACTACAGAACGAAGGAGGGGATGGGAATTGATGTATTCAAATGCTGTTCAGTATCCGCACGGCGCTGCCATCACGGATCCGCCGCAGGACAGAGAATAATTGAATAAATTATACAGTCAAACACCTAATGTGTATGAAAAAAATATCACAACGTGCAGACAATAAAAGTAAGCAAACAGCATTCATAACTGAAGCTCTTGAAAGTGATTCCACAACCGCGAGGCCAGTCATCTGATTCAGGAGTCCATTAGATGCAGGCCAGTGCCGATATCAGTAAACCTGATGGAGAAGAGAGTTGAACCAGCACTTCCCTCGCTCCCAGCCCCGGCACCATGACGGGTTCAATCTGACACGGCAGGTAAATAGTCCAAATTGCCGATCGTTCTTCGCTTTCAGTCCAGGGCCCTGCCGCTTCCATATTTTGCCTGCCAAGTTAATCCGGAATGCAACAAAAATAAAACGAGATACAGATATAAAAGATGATATATATGGGTAATCCTGTCAGTTACATTAAGGAATAAACCAAAAGTCTTTTTCAATTATTCAGTATAAGAGAGGCAAGAATGGATATTGGCAGTGATGCGCCAATGACAAGGAGAATGGCAATGACAGTGCTGAGTGTGTAATGCATTTCAAAGAAGCGTAGGATGAACTCAATAACTATTATGCCTCAGCCTTCACTGTGAAAGACTCCAGCGATATAATTAAAAGTCGCGAATGACAGAGCGCAGGTGTGGGTGTATTTGCTCTTGGTAACGAGTAGGTACTTGAGATGCTGAAAGGTTTCTTAGTAGATAAGTCACCTGGACAAGATCGAGGGTTTGAAAAGGGATTTCTGAGGAGATGCTGAAGCTATTCGTAATGATATTTCAAGAATCACTAAATTCGGGAATTGTTCCAGCGGACTGGGAAATGTCAAATGTCCGTCCGATATAAGAAGGTGCTCGAGGCAACAAATAGGAGACTATAGGTGAGTTATCCTGTTCTTCAATGACCCAGTCAGAGTCCTGACCTTAACCCAGTCGAACAGACCTGGGAGGGCCATAGGAGTGTTAACCACTGGCGCTCCCCAACCAACCTGGCATAGCTTGAACAATTTTGCGAGGTGTAATGGGGCATATCTTCCTTCATTCTGCTGTGTAAAGTTCATAGAGAATTATCCCAAGCAATATACTGGCTGTAATATCATTAAAATGATTGAACTAGGTACTGAGAAAGGTGCTATGAATACTTTCTATCTGCTAACACTTCAGTTGTTGAGGTTTTTATGTCTTTTACTTTGACAATAATCTCTGCTTTTAGGTTATTCTGTGGAAAAGAAAAACAGAAAATTCACAAATAAAGTCTCTTAGTTCAATTGATCAAACTCTCTGTATGCAATACGCAAAAATGTGAATGCCGTCTTGTTTTTAATCACCTCTTTCCGAGGGAAGCAAACATGCTTTCATCTTATCTATGTCAGTCATGAGCTGTTAAACCTGCATCAGCTCACCCTTCAAAATTCTACGGTCCATGGAATTTGCAACGTTCTTGTAATTCAGACCCAAATGTAAGGAACATCCTGGTAAACCGTTTATGTTTTAATGAAATCTTAGCTTCAGCAGAATGATCAACTCTGTACCGAAAAGTCAAAGTGCGCACATCCACGTGTTGCATAAAAGAAACAAAACTTCCTAATTCCTATCAACAGACAATCTGCAAATGCTGCAAATCCTAACAACACTACAAACTGCTGGAGGAACTCAGCAGCCCAGGCAGCAGCGATGGAAAAGTGTAGAGTCCATTTTTCGTAGCCGAGGTCGTTCATCAGGAATACAATGCTCCTGAACGAACATTCTGGAAAAAGTATCAGATCGACTCCAATCCATCTTGGGTAATGCCCTTGTCACCCATCCAGCGACAGCATTCTTGTCATCTACACCGACTGCGGCCACAGTTAGTCAGCATCGATCGTCATGGATGCCCAGGCCATGATCTCGCCTCGTTGCTGCCACCACAGAGAAGATACAGCAGCCTTCAAGCTGACTTCATCAGTTTGAGGAAGTTATTACCCCTCAGCATCAGGAACCACAGAGGATGACTTCAGTCAGTTTGACTCGACCCATTGCAAAAATGGTCCCACAATCTCTGGACTCACTGTCAATGATCATCTCATTCTCCAGAAAGTAATAGCTTAATCTTTGTTAAAATTATTTATATTTTTCCTTCGTTTGCATCTGTACAGTATGTTGTCTGTTGGTTATTTTGTCTGTTTTGTTGCATGCGGTACTTCATTAACTCTATTTGGTTTCACGGTTACACTGAGTCTGCCCGGAAGGAAACGAAACTCTTGAATATGTAGAGATGTGCATGTACTTTCTTAAACAGAAAGGATAAGTACCTTGCAATTTGAACTTTGTTGTTACCATAGATAGCAAAATACGTTGACGTGATGCACAGTAGAAATCAAACCATTGGGAATTCAACCCAGAAAACTGGCCAATGCTAAGCCAGCCAATTATATAATACAAGACTAAAAGTTTATTCAGATATTCTACATGAAATGTAAAATTCAGGCGACAGTAGACAGTGAATGACTAGAAATGTTATTGGATGTGTAGTGATGGGAGAAGAAGGAAATGGAGGACGAACTGAATAAGTACGTTGCATTAGTTTTCACTCTGGAAGACACCACGGGTACACCTTAAGTTCGGGACCGTCTACAAACAGAGCAGGTGAAGCCAACATTGCAACAGGGAAGGTTCTGTGGAAACTGGAAGGTCTGATGTTACTGTAATTCCCTGGTCACTAGCTCTGCTGTTGTGCTGTAGGTATTTCTCTTTTCATCACATCACGTTGTTAGGGAATAAGGGAGAACACAACGACTGTAATCATTACGGAGGCATATTCCTGCTCAACGCCATTCGCAGGACATTTTCCCGAGTAGTTCTGAAGCGGCTGCAGACTCTGGCAAAACGCATCTGCCCTGAGTCTCAGCGTGGCTGCAAAGCAGAAAGATCCAACATTGACCAGATCTTCTCCCTTGGGCAGCGACAGGAGAAGAGCCGGGAGCAGAGACAGCCTTTGTACATTCCTTTTATCGATCTACCATGGCTACGGACCTGGTCAGCAGAAAGGGCTTCTTCACACTCCTGCCGAAGATCGGCTGCCCATCGAAGCTGCTGAATCTCATCGCCTCTTTCCACGACGGCATGCAGGGGAGAGTACAATTCGATGGATCATCCTCTGAACCCTTCCCCATCCAGAGCAGGGGTGAAGCATGGTTGTGTCATTGCCGCAATAGTCTTCGGGCTCTTCTTCTGCCTCATACTGCTGTACGCTTTCAGGACATCTGATAACGGAGTGCACCTACAAACGAGGGCCGACGGCAAGCTCTTCAACCTTGCACGCCTCAGCGAGAAGTCCAAAGTGCGTCAGGTCCTGATCCGGGAGATACTCCCCGCTGATGATGCCGCCCTGACGTCACACACACAGTCTGCTCTCCAGAGGCTAGTCAGATTCCTGGCACATGCTTGCCAAGAGTTTGGTCTCACCATCAGTCTGAAGAATGCAAGATCATGGGCCAGGAAGTCAGTGATCTCCCGAGCAGCAGCATCTGCGAGCACACCCTGCAAGCGGTAGATGAATTCACCGCTCTCCATTAATGATTATAAAAAATTACAAATGCTACTGTAATTTGAGGAAGTCCAGTGTAAATCCATCAGCAGTCCAGAGAAACAGCAACATATGAGGACTTGTTTCTGCAGATTCTCAGTCCCTATTATTACACGATATCTAATCTTCATGACAACCCAATTATCTAGCAGCATTTGGAAGTAAGCAACTGCCCCATTTCATTTGTTTACGCAACTTATGCTTCATTGAAATATTCCCGTGTTATTAAGAAGCGATTTGTATTTAACAATCCTGTTCTAATATATCGCCACTTCCAAGTGAGTGCCAATCGAGCCCCTTGCCTGCATTTCCATCCTCGGTGTAGAATGTGTTTTCATTCTCGGTTAGATTCTACGAGACACATTCAATGTATTCTTCCGGTACTGACTGTCCACAGTCCTAACACCTAATTTGACTCTACCTTCCAAATGCTCTTGCCATCCTGGCAGATTCTCCACATCTTCTCTCATCCAATTTAATGTAAGTACTATCTCTTGCCAAATCTTCCATATAACTGGAAGCCAACGTTATTAACATTTGACTCTGTCCTTCAGACTTCTATATCATCCTGGCAGATTCCATCACAGCCTCTCATCTTCCAAGGATAATCTAACCCCTCTTCCAAATCAACCATATAACTGACAGCAAACACTCTGAGCATTTATGTTACAAGCTTATCGTTTGATTCTCAGGATAGGAAGACAACATAAATAATAAAATTTTATACTGTTATTGACCTTTCTGAAGCAAAATTGCCGGGCGCACGTTAGTCCTACTGAAGATAATGTCGAAGATGAAAACCAGGCAGCTTCATAAGAATAAATTACTCAAGAATGCCCCCTTCCGGAATGGTTGGTGCAACGCATGCTCAGTTTGTCCAGTGTGATCACAGGTCACGGGCACGATTTATCTCATGCAGTTAATGCCTTATTCCTCAGCAGTCCGACAAGAGGTTAGACTCGATGTGTTAACTGTACTCTTTTCATAGATGCTGACCGGCCTGATGAGCTCCTCCAGTATTTTGTGTGTGGAACATGTCTTTGTACAAGAAGTGAATCAGCTGCATGAACTTCCTTCTAAAACCTTAACTCGGCGGAATATAAACATCTATAAATCGCCATTGACCGCGGTAATCATGAATTATCGTGGGAATGCTTCCCCGTCGTGCAGTCAGCATTGAGCATTGGGAATGATTTCATAACCTGACAACTTTACTGTAAATTTGAATTCAATTGAAAAAATCAATTCAATAAAATCCCTCCTCCCACTTTATCTGGAAAGTTAGTCCTACAGCGACATGAGGTTATATATTACATTCGGTTCACTCGGGAAGTTCACGTTCGTAAAACTACGGTCCGGCCTGCTGCAGACCAACAACAACGTGACCACTTTCACTGCTGACTGATATGTGCAAGCAACTGATTCAGTTCATTTACAATTGATATTTGTGTTTGTTGCCGACTGTGTCAGCGATCCTGCACCACGTGATGGGAGAAACGTATTAAGGGGTTAAACAATGACTGGAGAGCGAGGAACTTGAAACGGAACTGCAGGACAGCGCACAACTCCGGAAAATCTTGATTTAACTCATTTCATTTGTCCACAATGTCGCTTATGCGGTCTCATCTCCAGTGCTATTAATTATTCTTCTACATTCTTGAGATTTTATCTTCCAGCCGTCTCAATCTCTGAAAAGACTAATGAAATGTGATTACATTTATCAGAGTCGCTCTGACACTACCTAATTTCAAACGCTACACCTACGGATAAAGTCAGAGAGCAGGAATGCATCACCACTGAATGATCTTTTGCTCGAAGTATTTAATACATAACGCGCTTTCTTCACTAAAAGACATTTAACCCCACTGGGCCATTACAAAGCACCATAACCGAATGTGTCCGGCTCCTTTTACCGACCGATAATGCAAGTACAATTAGAAAAGGCGCAGCGAGAGACCCAGCATCTTCCAGGAGCTTCAGCATTTTAGAATTATTTTCCTAGCCAATACACATATGGGACAAGACTTAGTCAGTCAGAGACAGATTACTTACGATAGGAACAAAGTACGCAGATGAATCTGTCTGAATTTTAAATCATCATCAGACTCTGATGGTAAATGCAAGTCGAAGTGAATTCAGGATTTTGCTCCATATCAAGTTTAAAACATTTCCATGGGGATCACTAAACTGAACATATAGCAAACCAGCCATTTCAGCAACTTAACCTCGGAAAACGTACGTGGAAACAAAGTGGCACAGCTTGTGCAGGAACAATTCTGATGTTTCAGTAATTAGAAACAACTTCTTAATGACTTCACACACAAAATGCTGCCTAGCCTGCTGTGTTCTACCATCACTTTTTTTGTGTGTTGTTGTTTAAATTTCCAGCATCTGCTGATTTCTCGTGTTTGATTCTTAATGACTTAACGTTTGTCAAGTGATACACCAACTGGGATTGCGCAATATATTTCCGAAAATCCGATATATGAAGTTGCTTCACTGATTGGAACGTTTCTCCGTTCAGTGTTTTGAATGCTGAAAACCGGGCGGAGTTCACAGTCAGCACTTCAGCTCCATATTGAGTTTATTCTGGGTAGGTAGAGTCAAAAAAAGGTAATTGAATGCTCTTTTTAGATAACCTGTACTGTTCATGTTGATTTTAGTATAACGGCTGTCAACGTGTTACTGGGACTGGGACAGACGTCCGGACTGAGACAGACGTCCTGACGTATCGCTCTCTTTGGAAATTGGAGAATGATTAAGGCTACATTTAGTCCAGCATGAAAACCAGATAGAAAGTCTCCAGCTGATTCTGATTTTGTATTTACATTTTAAAATCTAAGAACAGGCGTTGAAAACATGAGAAAATGGTGTCGTTGAATCAGAATAAATGCAATGAGACCATAAAAGCCTTGGAAAGAATTAGGCCATTCCGCAAGTTCATTTCGCTCCGCCATTCCATTATGATTGATTTATTGTTAACTTTGTACCTTCATGCCCTGATTAACTGAGAAGATATAAAAATCCGCCTGAAATCCATCCAGTGACTGGACCTGCACCGCCGACTGTGCCAATCGGTTCACAAATTTACCGGGCGTGGCTAAAGGAAAAATTCCTCATCTATGTGCCAAATCGATGTCTCTCAATTCTGTGCTATCCCCTCCTAATTTCTCCCACTATCGGAAAATGTCTCTCCAACTCCACTCTATCCAGGCATTGCAGCATTCGAAAGGTTTCAAACAGATCCCTCCTCATTCCTCTGAACCCCCGTGAATACAGACTCGGTGTAATCAATTCTCTGTAATTGTTTACAACTAAGTAACTTGCCACATGTGTCACTGCAAAGAGATCATAGCTCAATACCATCACAATAGAAAACCCCTGGAAACAGAATGAATCCAGGAATATATAAAGTAGGACATTAGCTTGAATGAGCGGGACAGTGTTCGGATCGGGTTTGTCCGAAAGCGGCCTATTCGAGGGAAGTGCCTGGGGTGAGAAGTGCTAGTCCTTGGCTCGAGAGATTCTGGCATTTTTGGCAGTTGGATAGTGCAATCAAGTATTGATTAGCAGTTGTTTGGCAATTAAGATTTGAATAGCTCAGACTCAGCAGAAAACGGCTGATTGGGCAATCGAGGTCAGGTGACCTTGCAGCTCGCAAAGCTCAAGCAAATAAAAAGAGGGAAACCTCTAGCGGTGCGGCTTTGTTGAGGGAATTGCCTGTTGTGAAAAATGCTAGTCTTTGGCTCGAGAGTCTCAGGCGAGGAGGCTTGAGGCTTGTGGGAGGAGACTACGCCAGGCACAATTGGAGAGGGTGAAGGCATGATCGATAAGCTGATTCAATGTACTACGTGCATTGTGTGGGAGGCCAGGGATGGTGCCCCCGGCTACTACAGCTGTGGAAAGTGTGTCCAGATTCAGATTCTGAAGGAGCATGTTGCAGCACTGAAGAAAGAACTGGATGACCTCAGTTTTATCCGCGAACATAAGAGTTTTCTGGACAGGACCTACAGTGAGGTTGTCACACCGAGGATACCAGAAGAGAGAAAGGGGGTGACGATGATGACGGAAAAAAATGCTTGAAATACAGGAGACACCAGGCATGTACCTCTCGTAATCAAGTTCACCCTCTTGGAAGCTGTCAGGACAGAAGATACCGCAGTCTGAGAGGCGGACAGGTCTCCGAGCCGAAAATTGGTGCAGAAGCAGAACTCAGGAGACAGACATCAGGAAGAGCCGTGGTAGTAGGGGGACTCCATAGTGAGAGGTACGGAAAGGGGTTTCTGCGGCAACAGGCGAGATTTAAGGATGCTGTTTTGCCTCCCTGGTGCTTGGATCCAGGACATCACGGATCGATTGCAGGGAATCCTCAAGGGTGAAGGTGAACAGCCGGAAGTGGTAGTGCATGTCGGTACAAATGACATCGGGAAGGACATTCAGCAGAGGCACTTCAGAGAACTCGGAAGAAAGCTGAAAAGCAGGACTTCCAGGGTGGTTATCGGTTTGCTTCCAGTTCCTCGTGCTGGAGAGGACAGGAACAGAGATATAATGGATTTGAATGTGTGGCTGAGGAACTGGTGCAGCAAGAAAGGATTGGACCACTGGGATCTGTTTTGGGGTAGGGATGAATTTTACAAAAGGGACGGGTTTGATATGAAAGGAGAGGGGAGTAACGAATTAAACGTATTATATATGAATGCACGAAGGATAAGAAATAAAGTAGATGAGCTTGAGGCTCAGTTGGAAATTGGCATGTACGATATTGTGGGAATAACAGAGACATGGCTTCAAGCGGACAGGGCGTAGGAAATGAATTTTCTAGGATATATCTCTTATCGAAAGGACAGACTGACTGGCAGAGGGGCTCTGTCGGTGAGGAATGATATCGTCCCTTGCGAGGGGGGACATAGAATCTGGGGATGTAGAGTCAGTATGGATAGAACTGAGAAATTCAAAGGGTAGAAAGACCCTAATGTATATTACCTACAGGCCCCCAAACCGCAGTCTAGATGCAGGGTGTAAGTTGAATGAAGAGTTAAAATTGGCATGTCGCAAAGCGAATGATACAGTTTTCATGGGGGGTTTCAACGCAGGTAGACTGGGAGAATCAGAATGGCACTGGATCCCAAGAAAGGGAGTTTCTGGAGTGCCTCCGAGATGGATTTTTAGAACAACTTGTACTCGAGCCTACCAGGGAGAAAGCAATTCTAGATTCAGTGCTGTGCAATGAACAGGATTTGATCAGGAACCTGGTAAAGGAACCATTAGGAGGTAGTGACCATAATATGGTATGTGTTAACCTACAATTTGAGAAGGAGAAGGGAAAATAGGATGTGTCAGTATTATAGTTGAACAAATGGAACTATAGACCTATGAGGGAGGACCTGGCCAAAGTTTAGTGGAAAAATACCCTAGCAGGGAAGACAGTGGAACAACAATGACCTGTATTTCTGTGAATAATGCAGAAGGTGCAGGATCGGTTCTTTCCAAAGAAGAAGAAAGATCCTGAGGGGAGTAAAGGGCGGCCGTGGCTGACCGGGGAAGTAAAGGGCAGTATAAAAATAAAGGAAATTAAGTATAACATAGCAAAGATGAGCGGGAAACCAGAGGACTGGGAAGCTCTTAAAGAGCAACAGAAGTTAACAAAAAAGGCAATACGTCGAGAAGAAATGAGGTACGAAGGTAAACTAGCAAATATAAAGAAGGATGGGAAAAGCTTCTTTAGGTAAGTGAACAGAAAAAAAAAAACATAGTTAAGACCAGTATTGGAGCACTGAAGACACCAAAAATGGGTGGATTTATTCTGGGGATCAAGGAAATGGCAGATGAGTTGAACAAGTACTTTGGATATGTCTTCACTAGGAAAGACACAAAGAATCTCCCAGATGTAATAGTGGCCAAAGGAACTAGGGTAAAGGATGAACTGAAGGGAATCTATATTAGGTAAGAAACGGTGTTGGATAGACTGTATGCATCACAGGGTACTTAAAGAGGTGACTCAAGAAATTGTGGACGCATTGTTAATCATTTTCCAATGTTCTATAAATTAAGGAACAGTTCCTGCTGATTGGCGGGCGGCTAATGTTGTCCCACTTTTCAAGAAAGGAGGAAGAAAGAAAACAGGGAATTATAGACCAGTTAGCCTGACGTCAGTGGTGGGAAAGATGCTGGAGTCAATTATCAAAGATAAAATGACGACACATTTGGATAGCAGTAGAAGCATCAGTCCGAGTCAGCATGGATTTATGAAGGGAAAATCATGCTTGACTACTCTTCTGGAGTTTTTTGAGGATGTAACTATGAAAATGGACAAGGGAGAGCCAGTGAATGTAGTGTACCTGGACTTCCAGAAAGCTTTTGATAAAGTCCCACTTAGGAGATTAGTGAGCAAAATCAGGGCACATGGTATTGGGGGCAGAGTATTGACATGGATTGAAAATTGGCTGCCTGACAGGAAACAAAGAGTAGCATTCCCTTTCAGAATGCCAGGCTGTGACCAGTGGGGTATCGGAAGGTTCAGTGCTAGGACCGCTGTTTACAATACACATTAATGATTTAGATGAAAGGATTAAAAGTAATATTAGCAAATTTGTGATCACACAAAGCTGGGTGGCAGTGTGAAATGTCAGGAAAAGGTTATGAGAATGCAGGGTGACTTGGACAGATAGGGTCCGTGGGCAAATGTATGGCAGACGGAGTTTAATGTGGATAAACGTGAGGTTATTCACTTTGGTGGCAAAAGCAGGAAGGCAGATTACTCTCTAAATGGAGTAAAGTTATGAAAAGTGGAAGTACAAGGAGATCTAAGTGTTCTTGTACATCAGTCAATGAAAGCAAACATGCAGGTACAGCAGGCAGTGAAGAAAGCTAATGGCATGCTGGCCTTTATAACAAGAGGAATTGAGTATAGTCGTAAAGAGGTTTTTCTACAGCTGTACGGGGCCCTGGTGAGACCCCACCTAGAGTATTGTGTGCAGGTTTGGTCTCCAAATTTGAAGAAGGACATTCATGCTATTGAGGGAGTGCAGCGTAGGTTCACAACGTTAATTCCCGGAATGGCAGGACTATCATATGTTGAAAGATTGGAGCGACTGGGCTTGTATACATTGGAATTTAGAAGGATGAGAGTGGATCTGATTGAGACATATAAGATTATTAAGGGATTGGACACTCTGGAGGCAGGAAGCATGTTCCCGCTGATGGGTGAGTCCAGAACTAAAGGCCACAGTTTAAGAATAAGGGGTAGGCCATTTAGAACTGAGATGCGGTAAAACAGTTTCACCCTGAGAGTGGTGGATATGTGGAATGCTCCACCCCAGAGGGAGTGGAAGCCAAGTCTCTGGATGCATTCAAGAGAGAGTTAGATAGAGCTCTTATAGATAGCTGGATCAAGGGATATGGGGAGAGGGCAGGAACGGGGTACTAATTGTGTATGATCCGCCATGATCACAGTGAATAGCGGTGCAGGCTGGAAGGGACGAATGGCCTACTCCTGCCCCTTTTGTCTATTGTCTATTGTATTCGTTCGAACTCAATATGAATGTATACATTTCAGAATTAGTGTACGGAAACAAAACGTAAGGTCTTTAAACGTGTTTCTTGTCGTTCTCCATGTTCGACATCATAACTGTTAAGGGCCAGTGCTGCAAACCTGCTCTAGCAAGGGCAACCTATATTTACTGTATGGAAATACTGTCAGGCCGATAGGAAATGTGTCCCAATGTGTTGTTAAATTAGAGCGAAGTTGTGCCGAAGCGGAACTATTTCTCATTCATACTGTGGACTTCGATGTGCTGAAACTAGAGAGCTTCAGCCAGACAGAAAAAATACAACAGCCTCCCAGAAATATGCCACGTAAATGGGAACATTAAATTAAGGGAAAACACCGTACAAGGGAGAAAGAGAATGGAATTTAAATGCCCGGTTCGGCAGCCACGACCAGCACACCGCAAAAGTTTAGGAATTACGTACTTCGAGAATGGATACACGTGCTTTCACAATTGGATACCCGGGTGATTTAATCTGCAAGGTAAACTACATTGCTACGGGAGGGAATTAATCAAACGCCGTAATCAATAACGGGAAAGGAGAATCTTTTGCTGTATGAAAGGCAATGCAGTCCTGCTGGGAACAGATGTAATGACTGAGAACAACAGTTTCAGGCAGTTTAATTTACTACAATCGTTGTGGTTCAGGTGTGAGATTACCTTGATTTTGGAACATTATTTGACGCGTTCATCGGAGCGGTACAGACTTCTAAAAAAAATCAAAACGATGGTAGCGGTAGAGAGCAGAAGAACTTTAAACTTTAATCGTTTGTGTCACTGCATAGATAAATGCATTTGTGTAGCTGCGAAAATTCTGAATCACAGAACCCGCAAAATGTGCCTGGAAAAGCCGAATAGACATTTCCAGGTCTGTGTAGAGGCATCGCATGAGAATGAAGACCAGAGTGGCTGTCGCCCAACAGAGAAGGAAACATGCCGACAGGTTGAAGAGCAGAATGATGGATTGTCTCCGACTCTCCATCTCCGGATCTCGATGTTTCCCGAAATGTTCAGTCCATTGAGTCCGCTGCGGACTCTGCTCGCCGCCAGTATCTGTCTGACGGTCAGACGATTGAGGGTCAATATGAGGAAGAAAGGAAGTAGCGGATTCAACAGACGATCCACCCAATAAAACACTTCAAACGATTCTGAGAAAGGAAGTCCGAGTCTTCCGAAACTGACCCAATTACCTGCCACCATCAACTTTTTTCTTTCTATATAAATAAGATACAATGGGAATTTTTACACACAATTTGATGGATACTGTGCCAATCCATAAAATCCCTAGTTTTTGAGGATTCATAATTTTGTTTCAAATTTAGAGATGCATATGGCCGCAAAGTGATCGATCTTAAACGCGACAGTAAACCAGACGGAACAGTCAACAGCCACGTGACAACGGACGTCGTGGACAAGGCAGAACGGAGCCTTGTCCTGGACAGTGTAAAGTCCGTGTGCTGGACCCATCTTGTAGAACAGGTCTTCAATAATCACCACCTGTAGATCCGTCGCCGCCATCGCCACCAGTTAACGCGTAATACTTTTGGAGAGACCGCAGTTTCCTCGGCAGAGAATTAATATTGCCACAAAGGTAATTGCAGTGTGACATGAAAATACCAAACACAACACTTTAAAAAGAAAATATCAAACCGCAGTTTTTGTAGAAATACAAGCATCTCTTGTTCGTTTGAAATAAAATGCATCGTTCATCTCTATCACTGGAAGTGAAAATATGCCTCAGCAAATTAAAGACGGTTGTTTAAGATATGTGTTAGCTAGGGACGGAGTAGCGTTCGACTGAGGGAGAAAGTGATAGTGGAGAGGTGGGCTGGGGACGGGCTGAGGAAACAGTGAAAGGGGGATAGAGAGTGGGGTTACGGCTTGTGGCGTGGATTGAGAAAATTGAGGGCGAGGGGTGTACGAGGGAGACTGTTGTCTGTAAGTGATAAGAGAAAGGCTGAGAGAAGCGACATTCGGTCAGAGAGACTGGGGAACGTGAGCTTGACAGGGGTAGGAGAAAGATAGTGTGGGAGGGAGATAATAGGGTGAAGGTCGGGTTAGTAAGGGTCTAGGGAGAGAGGGAGTGAGGGGGTGAGAGAGACTGGTGTATGAGAGAGACATGGACTGAAACAAGTACTGAGGTAAGAGGCAGGTACTGGAAAGAGAGTCTGGGCTAGGGAAAATGGGAAGAGACTGACAATGGAAGAAAAGTACAGGAAGGGAGATTGTTGAGGGAGCGAGACAGGCAATAAGACCAAGGGAAGCGAAGAAAAGCTTGAGAGGGAGATGCAGGCGAAAGGAAGATTGGTGGAGGGTACATCAGAGACATCAAACGGAGCGATACTGCGATACCTTGGGGTGGTGAGACAGAGAGGGAGGGAGGGAGGGAGAGAGAGAGGGAGAGAGACGAGGGACAGTGCAAGAAATGGGTAAGTGAT
Source organism: Hypanus sabinus (assembly GCF_030144855.1). Classification (NCBI taxonomy): domain Eukaryota; kingdom Metazoa; phylum Chordata; class Chondrichthyes; order Myliobatiformes; family Dasyatidae; genus Hypanus; species Hypanus sabinus. Next base: position 84,748 of record NW_026779219.1, read on the forward strand.
TGGTCGAGCACTGAGGTTGGGTGAGAGAGAGACTGGGTAGAAAACGAGTGTGGAAAGAGGGAGATTTGGGGAAAGAAAGACGAGGGAGAGTCAGAATCGGGGTGAGAAAGACTGCAGAGGAGAGTGGAGAAGAAAGTCGGGACAGAGGCCGGTGAGATACGAGCTAGCAATGGGGAGAAAAAGATCAGGCGAGTGGAAGCTTGGGAGGAGAGAGAAGCCGGGGTGATGAGAGAGATTTCGGAGGGGTAGAGAGTGGAACAGCATAGAGACGGACAGAGAGAGGGGAGCTGGGAAAGAAAGCCTGTGAAGAGAGGCAGTGCATTTTGTGTGCAGCAGGATGGTGGAGAGGGAAACTGGGCTGTACGGAGAGACATTGGGAAGAGAAACAGACCGGGGTTGGGCAGAGAGAGTCGCGGTACAGCAAAATGTCGGGGCGGGTACGTCAGGGATGAGAGCTTGTAGGGAAGTCTCTGTCAAAATGCAGAAATATATACCGTGTGGAGCTTGAGGGCTTTCCATCACGAATAGCGTTCTGGGACTGCAGTGCCACCATTGTAAAGTTCTGCTGAAATAACCAATCTGTACCGTCTTTGTGCCTTCTCCCCTTGACCCCACTCCGTCCAAACGGCATTCACGGTCTCCCTCCCTCCCTCCGAACATTATTCGCCACCATCACACTCCCTCTGGTTGATATCCAACCTCCCTCCCTGTGGATGAATTTTCAGAATATAAAGTTTGCAGGGCTGCATGTTGCTTTAGCTTTTTGACATTCTGGACTTCTGTGTTTTGCACTTAAGAATATCGTTCTTGTCAGTTCTACTCCTCAGAATAATAACACGGCGGCAAAAGTAAGTGTAAACCGAGGAACAGCAAATCATGAAAGTAGACATTGTGAACAAATCCCATTGTTCTGCTGAAGGTTAACACATTCCCTGCTAGTCGGGTCAACGAGAAGTATTTTACCCGAACATCAGAGTTCCACACATGTGGACTCTCCGTCACATCATTCTGAAATTAAAAAAAAATCCAATTAAACTTTATTTTTAACGTTTCTGACAATTTACCTTAGTCGAGCGGGATCCCAACAAAACGGAGACGAACGATGGAGTAAGTGAGGGTCGCAAAGGCAATTTGTGTTCGCCACCCGTTGCGTGATCCGCTTTGAGCTTCCCCGACCCTGGCCCATGTCCGGGTGGAAAGGACGGGATCGGCAAGACGACGTAGGTAAGACTGCAGCATTATGTGAAGTATTGTGTGGAGTAAGCAAGTTAGGGTGGGAATCCTAGTCGCACCCAATATGTTATTGGATTAGCAAATACAACCAATAGATATAAGTAACACTTTAACACTGTCCTTTTTCCTTTGCAGGACTAGGTAAGCAGATTGAAGTAGGATGATAATTAGTGACAGTGAAGTAATGAGTGGAGAAATTTCCCTGTAAGAAAATGATGAAAACCAGGTAAGTAGATTGAAGGAAGATGGGAAGTAATGATAGTAAAGTTGATGAGAGAAATTCGGGGAGTATTTTCTCTGTAAAGGTAAAGTAGAAATAGGGAGAGAAGCTCCAGAAGATTGAACGAGTAAAGAAATCCCTGGGAGAACCGCTGGTGCCAACAATGTCTTCTGCTGATAAGGTCTGGCGGGAAGCTGGGTATGTTGGTCATGTGATTCCTCTTACGAATGACGCTTGTGGTTGGACTCAAGGACGGCGGCTCTATGGGCGTCTTATGAGCTTATGAAAATAATATAACATGGAGCAGGAGGGGGACAATTTCGAGACATATAATTAGACTGCCTAACCACCCTTATAATCAGCGACAGCTTATTCCAGCATGGAACATCTGATGCATTTCCATTGCACCGCCCGACACAATGAGACATTTCAGCCGAGCAATCACCAAGTGGTACTTCCCGTGTTTAACAGAGCAGAAACTCTTTCTTTAATCCGACGCATCTTTGACGATCCAGAGGGCAGAGTTTCAGACGTGATTTTGAGTGAAGAACAGAATGAGTGATTTAAATTGCCAAACTCAACTCGCATGTCACAAGAGCCATCAAACCCCCTCCTACTCCTGAACGACTTGATCCCGTGCTTCATATTACAGGAGTTAAACCCCACATAGTGTATAACTCTGCCTCATATCACTGATACTCTGGAACTTCATTCCGTTCAGGCTGGTTGTACAATACTTCCTTCGTCATCGTTAAAACAAATTTGACCTGTTTACTTCCCCTGCTTTGTCTGAGCACATCGTAATATAGTTGCTTTCGCAGGTACCTTCCACCTTGTGGGCGGTATACACAAATCACGTCTGGCCCCACCAGACGAAGACCGATGCTATTCTACCCTCCATATGGCAACAGATTGTTTTTACCGGATGCAGTGTAAGGCATCAAGCTTGTCATAAAAATAACTTTTGGATCAGGAAGTGCTGCTACCAACCTGTAGATTCTGTAATTCCCCTATATTACCAGTTCTGAAACCAGGTCGTGATAATGAGTAACGATTTTTACAAGAGCTAAGGGCTATTTACAACATATTTGCACCTCTTCCTCCCGTCGTTGACAATACCGACGTTAACCTCTCGGTATTCCTGCCACATCTGAATGTTATTCTCTTATAGACCCTGTTTTGCCCTTTTCTCCATCCCAGTGCATAAGGATAGTCAGTATTTGTTCGTTTTTGCTTACAGTGGTAGACAGTGACCTTTGTCCAGGTTGAATCTTGAGTATACTGAGAGACCCTCGTTTTATGCCGCAGCAGTCATACGTGATTTAAGCGCTCTCCAGTTGCCAGAGTAAAGTATAATTTTATAAAGTGCCGATTATCTACTTATTGTCTCTCCCAGCCGACATCATTGTGAAAAAGACTTTGTTGCTTTATGCACAAACCATGCTGAAAATGGACAAAATGTATCCCTCAATAAACATCAGCTTTTTCTGCCCGTTCTACAGTATTTGGGACACATGGTTTCTAAAGGAACTGAACCTCTTTCCGAAGAACAAGTTGCTGCTTTTATTAATGAGCCACCTCCCCGCACCCGAACTGAAATGCTGCCCGTTTTGGAACGGTCGATTACTGTAGTCATTGGATTTCTGAATATCGAATGATGGAGGCTCCTCTTCGACAAGCCTCATTACCGAGCATGTCCGCCGGAATACAGTGAACTCAGGAAATGAACACAGCCTTTAATGCTCTCAACACCGCTTTGTCAGCCTCCCCTGCTTTGGGCATATCTGACTATCCAGATCATTTCCAATTATTCGTCAATGTTCAGCAAGGGTTTGCTAGTGGCAATGTATCACAACGGCCTGGGGGCCTCAGACGACCCAATGTATAATATACTCTATAATTAAAATCAGGTGTAAAAGTTGTGCCTGTTTGTCTAAGATATGTCGCCAACAACAGAACAACAGTCAACAACAGAAGGACATGTGCTGTTTTCAGACAACAAAGTTAATCCCTGGTCATTAACATCTCCGGAATGCAATAGTTTCTCATTTAATCATGCCAGACAGTGATGGCGTAGTTATTAAGCCACTCAATCTGATTGGGTGTGCAAGTGACCAAGACTGGAATGAAGTATCGTGGGATTCAGACTGTTATTGTGTTCACGGGGTGGCCGGAGATGGGCATAATCCTTACATATCATCGGAGATATTATTTAGGACAAAGAATTGAGTTACTAAAAACTGACGTAAATCTATTCTGCGGTCGAAACGCTACAGGTCGTGTTACCGATTATATGGGTCAAACCCAGGTCCAGAGTAATCACCGGTGTTGCATAACGCTGATCGGTTGCTGGACAGATATCAGTGAGACGGAACTGGAACTGCAACAGAGAGAGTAATGATCGGTCAGAAAGCTGTACCACAGCTCCGAAAGTAATTCTGCGATATTTCTATTTGTGGCTTGGCGCATCAGATAATCAATGTGAAAGATACAGTGTTGAATGATTATACAGACACTAAGTATTTACTTTATTAAGGAGAATACGGTAACATACAGCGATGAATGGTAAGCACAGATGCCTCAATTAATAATTAAAATTTTAACCAAACCTTCCTTATCAGCTGAGTGTTTCCAGTAAGTACTGATTTTAATTCGGGTTGCTAGTGTTTTTTTTATATCGATTTAAGATTACGGAGAGCTTAATTAGTTTCAGAGAAGGTTCAGAGAAAGACAGAAAAACAGAGAGCGAGAGAGAGAAGAGAGAGAGAGAGAGAGAGAGAGAGAGAGAGAGAGAGAGAGAGAGAGAGAGAGAGAGAGAGAGAGAGAAGCGCGAACAAACAAAAGGCCGACATTTTTTTTTCCGTTGCTCCAGAAGTTCTTTATATTTCTGCCTACTTTTTTGTTATCAGTGTAAATAATTTTTACGAAGTACTGCAGTGAGACTGGTTTCTGGTTTCTGTCAGAACGGGACTGGACTTGTAGATTGAGAGAGAGACAGAGAACAGAATTTGATGTAAGGAAACACAGGACCTTGAGATGCGATCGAGGGAAAAGATGCGCACGGACAAAAAAGGAGCATTCTAGAGACGGAGCCGGAGCTGGAAAAAAAAACACGGTATGCTTCAATCCGCTAATATTTCCTCTTACGGTGAAACTGACCAATCTAAACTGGTGTTTGGCGGAGGAGAAGAGAATTGCGGGAGGTTCTGGTGGAATCGAGGGCATTGAGAGAGTGTTTGGGAGTAAAACACAGTGAGCACTAAAAGGAAGAGTAACAAGCAGCGGACATGGTGGAGAAAAGGGAGTGGATCCATCCTGACTGAACAATCCCTGAGTGAAACGCTGCCAGCATCACCAGAACCAAGAATGAAATCTCATGGAGAGAATGAAAATAAAACGGGCGGGACCTTACTGGACCGTCCCTGGTTGTTCAAGTGTTGTACAAGGTCTGGGTGAATTACCTACTTGAGAGGAATCTGAGGAAGGACAATTTTTATCTGTACGTGGTAGACAGCGAGGAAAATATATTACCACTATATCAATCGCTCGGTTGTCAGCCGTGTATATATATATCGGCAGTACATATAGGCAAGTGGATAGCTTATGGAGGAAACATGGCCCTTGGCTTAATTCTACTGCAGAAATAAGCTGGTCGCTCAATGATTTAACGAATGTGTTTAACAGTTTCAGCGGGTATTTCACCGCGTTTTTCAGCTCCTCTCTGAACTTGCTCTGAGTCACGGCGTAAATACATGTGTTGGTGCTGGAACTGAGGATCTGCAGCATCGTCGCCGTGGATTCTGTGATATAAATCGAATCCGTGTAACGATTGATGTTTGCAATCCATCGATAGATATCGAACACCAGTCGTGTCAACCACAGAAATATAAAACTACCGGTTATGCTGAACAGTAAAACGACCGATTTCCTTCGGTTCTCCATCTCCGGGTCCTTGTCAATCTTTCCCTTGCTGCGGCCCCGGAGCCCCATCCGGACTCTATTGGCGGAAAAGATCCGTCTCACTGTCAGAGCATTGAACAATAAAATCAGAACAAACGGGAGACCCGGCATGAAAATGCGATGAATCGTCTCAAATGCGGCCCACGAGGGGGACGTATAAAAACTCTCTTTGGTAAAACAGCCATAGAAAACTCCGTTAATTATCTCCGAAGGCTCTAATGTAAAGTAAAAAGGGATACATTCCAAACAGCCCAGAACACTCACTGCCCCGATAACCACACCCGCAGTTCTTTCGGTGCAATATTTTGTTTTCAGCGTTTCACAACAAATGGCTACAAATCTGTCACAGGTGAACGCGACTGTCAGCCAGACAGAGACCCCGGTGCTGGCTAAAAGCAGGCAACGAACTCCCCTGCAAACGGGTGTCCAAAAGAGGAAAGAAAATCTAAAATATATCAAAACCGTCCACTTCAGCAGAGGGTCAGAGACAACGACGAGGAGATCGGCCGCTGCCATTCCCAGCAGGTAGCGAGTGACACATTTGGAGAGACCGCACTTTCCTCGGGACAGGATCACAATCGCCACTAGGTTTACTGAAAGAGGGAGTGTAGAGAACAGAGAAATCCCTGACTAGTAAGTGGAATAGAGCCGCAGTGTGATAGAATCAAATTAGGTCTTGTGTTTTTGTTTCTGCCTCGAAGGGTGAATACTGGACCCAGTTTATATGAAGCAACTGACAATGTGCATTCTCCGCGTAACTGAGTTGCCAAGATTTGCCAAGAGTTTTGTAAATGGTTTAATTCTGGGTGCATTCTCAAACCGGCGAGAGGACAACTGCTTAAATACTTCCTCGGCCGCAGTACGGGATGGGCATTCATTATCAGCATAACTGGCTCTGAACAGCACAGGAATGAAATGAAATCCACATCTGCAGTTCCCTCTGCTCACCCAGTCATGCAATTCCTGTGGACAGAAAGAAAGACAACTGGTTCCCTCAGAAGCAATAGAGCCCGGTCTCCTCCTTACAGATATTTCAATTCACAATTTCTAATGACATCGAGGCAGCGAAAAGGCAGCATCTAGGCTTCAATACGCAACGCCTCCCGCTACGAAAGCTATGCGATTAACATTATCAGCGCCTTCCGCTGTGGAAAGAATTACCCAGCGAATCGCTTCAGGACATCAGAATTAACTCTCAGTTTCTGCCTTTTGCTGGTGTGTCAGTGGCTTACCGGGAATTCCAGCGGCTGAAATAACCGGGTAGTAAATGTCTTCTATCCGCCAGATTACTGGATAACCCATTTGAGTGACACAGTGAACGCTTTTGCTCTGAATTCCACAGCTCGCAAGACATTCTGGACTGACGAACTGCAACAGGCTCTGATTTATACAGGAGATCCATCTCCAGTGACAAGGTCCCAAACTCTCCCATTGTTATTGAACAAATTAATTACATCACCGGTAGTGTCTCAGGTGCAAATGCTGTGGGCATGTAACATGATCACGTCAATGTCATTGGTATTACCTCAGTCAGATCCCTCTGTGTAATGCGACCGAAACGGGCAATGAGACCAGTGAGTGAGCAATGAGCGGCTCTATTCACACCGTTCCACAGTTGTATTGGCAGCGGTCACGACTGTTCCGGTTTTCCGAACTCAAACTTACTCTGTGTCTCTCTTTCCACAAGCAATCCGGAATCGATGTGTCCAGCATTTCCGGCAATTTTCACTGTCACGCCTGCTGTTTCATCTGCAAATAGATCAGTGTGCTCTGCATCCGGGGACACATGAATACTCTCTCAGTCTCCTCCTGCAAACTTTCAGTTAATGTCATTCTTTTTTTTTCAAATTCAGCAGCTGCACTTTGGCCGCACAGGCACCAAATGCATCCCAACCCGCTCCACTACGTGCCACCAAATATAAAACATACCCTTTGTGCACACAGACACGCTGTGCAGTTCTCTGTCAGCCCTGGACGGCATCGATGTTTAAGTCATTTTGTTCAGCTTCCCGGTATAATGTTTATTTCCGATTCCTTCATCTTCAGATCTGTCCAGGGTATCCTACATCTTAAATTATCTTCTCCACATCTGTAGTATCTGTGTGCGTGTGTGTGTGTGTGTATGTGTGTGTGTGTGTGTGTGTGTGTGTGTGTGTGTGTGTGTGTGTGTGTGTGTGTGTGTGTGTGTGTGTGTGTGTGTGTGTGTGTGTGTGTGTGTGTGGATGTGTGTATATGCGTGCATGTGTTTGTGTGTTTGTGTATGTATGTACGTACAGTGTACGTATACGTAATATATATGTATAACATTTCCTATGCGTGCTGTGGGTTTTAAAACGGTGCTGCCGACAAGTCCGCTGTTTAATCCACCTGGGGATCAGTTCGATGCTGAAATACTGTGCCGTTCAATTAGCTATCGGAATATATTGGGCTGATCAGACTCCCATTCTCTGCCCTGTGATTTACGAGCACACCCATCAACACGTTTGTCTCTGGTGTAAATAGCGGCATGATTTAATAGAGTATTTTCTGCCATGTACAGATTGCATTGCGATTTCATGTCATGGTTTAACAAAAAAATGCCGCGACCTTTGTATTACTTAGGCAATGCCCTGCAGAAATGCACGCAGGACTGCCAAATAAGGCCACATCATCACATAAAACCATGTTAAAAACCATTTAAAACACACACACACACACACACACACACACACACACACACACACACACACACACACACACACACACACACACACACACACACACACACACACACACACACAGGTGTAGGCAAATAAACGCGAGTGTATGTGTTAAATTATCTGCCGATCATCCTGTCCATTCTTTCCCGTCCCACTCCGACCGCGTTAAACAAAGTACTGTACGGTTGAGTCAACGCGATGATGACGGGAGAGGAGAAACAATAGTGTCATTGAAACAGCCGCAGTGCAAAGTTGCCGATACAAAAGATATTCGTAGCAGAATGACACAAAAAACAGTAAATTGAGTTAACAGAGAGCAATAGCAGAATCTGCCGGATAGCAAAGGATGAATCATGCAATACGTTTCAAGGTGAAAATGAAGAGAGCGTTGATATTCAGTTCACATGAAATGCAGAATTAGTGAGAGAGAGAGAGCGACAGCAGAGGAGGGACAATCGACAATCGGGAGACATTCAATCGGATAATATGAGAGCGTGTGCTTCATTCTCCAACTGCTGGTCGAGGGCACAGGGTGCGAGGGGTGGCTCATTCTGCACTCACCGGTCTGCGGTGCACTGTAGGAATGCGGGGTTCATTTCGTAGATATCAGTCCCTGGTACAGTCTGAGAGTGGGGGTGAGGTTCTTAAGATCTCACTCTCTGTTTCAGATTAAGAGTGTGCATTTCATTTTGTACATCGTACTTTTTCAATCGTAGTAAGGGGCTGGGAGTGAAAGCAACGCGGAAGGCAGGTCGTTTTTCTTTTCTTTAACTGATCGGGAAAAAGAGGCTGTACTGTGCAGGCGCGGGACGTAGCGCGCCAAGGTTGAAAAGGAAGAACGCCATATACAGCGACCATCGTCGTAGCGGCCATTGTTTCTACGGTTAAAGGCAAAACGAATAAGAATAAGGAAACTTGGTTCTCGAGGGATATTGGAACTCTGATAAGAATTAGAAGAGAGAGAGATGCATAAAATATATAGGCGATAAGGAGGAAACAAGATGCTTGCGGAGTATAAGAGAGTACGAAAATACTTAAGAAAGAAATCAGGAGGGCAAAAAAAAAAGACATGAGGTTGCTTTGGCAGTCAGGCTGAAGGATAACCCTAAGAGCTTCTGCAGGTATGTTAAGAGCAAAAGACTAGTCAGGGAGAAAGTTAATCCTCTTGAAGATCAGAGTGGTCGGCTATGTACGGAACCAAAACAAATGGGAGAGATATTATGTGGGTTTTTTGCATCTGTATTTACTAAGGAAACTTTTATGGAGTCTATGGAAACAATGCAAACCAGTAGGGAGGTCATGGAAATTATACAGATTAAAGAGGAGGATGTGCTTGCTGACTTGTGGCAAATCAGAGTAGATAAATCCCCAGGACCTGACAAGGTATTCCCTCGGACCTTGACGGAGACGAGTGTTGAAATTTCAGGGGCCCTCGCATAAATATTTAAAATCCTGATATCCACGTGTCAGTTGCCGGAGGATTGGAGGATAGCTCATCTAGTTCCGTTGTTTAAAAAAGGCTAAAAAAGAAAGCCGGGAAGTTATAGGCTGGTATGTTTGACATCGGTAGTAGGTAAATTATTGGAAAAAATACTAAGGGATAGGATCTACAATTATTTGATTAGACAGAGACTTAATAGAAACAGTCAGCATGGCGTTGTGCGTGGTAGATCATGTTTAACCAGTCTATTAGAGTTTTTCGAGGAAGTTAGCAAAAAAGTGGATAAAGGGAAGGCAGTGGATGTTGTATACGTGTACCAGTAAGGCCTTTGACAAGGTGGGGCATGGGAGATTAGTTAGGAAGATTGAGTCGCTAGGTATAAATGGAGAGGTAGTAAATTGGATTAGACATTGGCTCAATGGAAGAAACCAGAGAGTGGTAGTGGAGGATTGCTACTCTGAGTGGAGGCCTGTGACTAGTGGTGTGCCACTAGTCAGTGCTGGGTCCATTGTTATTTGTCATCTATATCAATGATCTGGATGACAATGTGGGAAATTGGATCAGCAAATTTGCCGATGATACAAAGACTGGAGGTGTAGTGGACAGTGAGGAATGTTTTCAAAGCTTGCAGAGGGACTTGGACCAGTTGGAGGAATGGACAGAAAAGTGGCAGATGGAGTTTAATGCGGACAAGTGTGAGGTATTGCACTTCGGAAGATCAAACCGAGGTAGAACATACAAGTTAAGTGGCAGGACAGAGAGGAGTGCAGTAGAACAGTCGAATCTGAGAATACAGATACATAATTCCCTAAAAATGGCGCCACAAGTAGATAGGGTTGTCAAGAGAGCATGTGGAATATTGGCCTTTATAAATCAAATTAATGAGTGTCAGAGTTGGAATGTAATTATGAGGTTGTATAAGACATTGGTGAGACCAAATTTGGAGTACTGTGTGCAGTTTTGGTCACCTAATTACAAGAAGGATATTAATAAGGTTGAAAGCGTGCAGAGAATGTTTAAAAGGATGTTGCCAGGACTTGAGAAACTGAGTTACAGAGAAAGGTTGAAAAGGTAAGGACTATTTTTTTCCCTGGAGCGTAGGAGAATGAGTGGTGATTTGACAGAGGTGTATAAAATTATGCTGGGTACAGATAGAGTGAATGCAAGCAGGCTTTTTCCACTGAGGCCAGGGGAGAAAAAAAAAACAGAGGTCATGCGTTAAAGGTGAATGGGGAAACGTCTAAAGGGAACAATGGGGGGGGGGGGCTTCTTCACACAGAGAGTGGTGGGAGGGTGGAATGAGCTGCCAGAAGAAGTGGTGAATGCGTGCTCACTTTCAACATTTAAGAAACATTTGGACATATACATGAATGAGAGGGGTTTGGAGGGATATGGCCCAGGCGCAAATCAGTGTGACTAGGCAAAAAAAAAGGTTCGGCAGTTGCAAGAAGGGCATAAAGGCCTGTTTCTGTGCTATAATGTCATGTGGTTCAATGGTTCTATACCAGTCATTGTTAAACTCTGAGAGTGTGGAATTCATTCTGTATCTGTCGGTCTCTGCTTCAGTGTGAGGGTGTGGGTTTCATTCTGTATCTGTCCGTCTCTGCTTCAGTGTGAGATTATGCTTTTTATTCTGTATTGTCAGTCTCTGCTACAGTGTGAGAGTGTGGGTTTCATTCTGTTTCTGTCAGTCTCTGCTACAGTGTGAGAGTGTGGGTTTCATTCTGTATCTGTCAGTCTCTGCTACAGTGTGAGAGTGTGGGTTTCATTCTGTATCTGTCTGTCTGCTACAGTGTGAGAGTGTGGGATTCATTCTGTATCTGTCAGTCTCTGAAAATTTAAAATTATAATTTAAATAACTAAGTGCGTAAGTACATTCATAACATTGTAGAAATAAAACACACAGCGGCAGCACGGTTCACGTTCCAGTAGCATTTATATGCATACATATCCCCAAAAATTTCTAAATTGCTCCCTTCACCGTGTATCTCTGCACTCTTACGTCTGCCGATTCTGTTATCCGTTTCTAAATGTGCCCCAGGGTAGGAGTTTATTCGAGGGATGTCCCTCCCGTCAATAATATCACATGAATTACAATTTTCTTCTGATAGATTCAAACGTCTGTGTCGCGCCATCTATGTTTCATAGAAAAATAGTGACAACCTATTTTCTGTGCTGCACTGAGTCTTTGGGTGCAGGATTATAAGGCAGGCTTAAGTTTCACATTTGGAGTAATGGCAACAATGGGCTGCTGGTGAATTGCTGAAAAGCTGGCGTAACAGCTCAGGGAACCAACACACCCCACCCGATCCCCGTATGTGACAACGGATAGAAATCGTACCTGCTGTGTTCACAGACGCTCTGTCCAGTTCCCCATCAGCCCTGGACCAAATAGATGTTTATTTAATTTTGATTAGTCTCCCCTGTAAAATATTTATTTTCTACACCTTGAAGTCCAGAGTTGTCCACATTTTCCTTCAGCTCTTAAGCAATCTTATCCACATCTATACTATCTGAAATTCTATGTGTGAGCGTGTTTATGTGTGTGTGTGTGTGTGTGTGTGTGTGTATGTGTGTGTGTGTGTGTGTGTGTGTGTGTGTGTGTGTGTGTGTGTGTGTGTGTGCCTGTGTGTCTGTCTGTCTTTATGTGTGTGTATGTGTGTATGTATACGTATGCGTGTATGTGTGACTAAATGAGTGTTTGTGTGTAGGAATGCATTGTATATATCTTTTAAATCATATGAATAAAATTTCCGATTCCAGCCGTGGATTTTAAAACGGTACGGTAACCCAGACAGCCGCTATTGAATCCACTTGAGGAACGGTTACATGCTGAAATACTGTAGTGTTCAATTCTCTGTAGGAATATATTGGGCTGATAAGGCTGTCATTTACTCTTCTGTGTGTAACGAGCACAACCAAGTACACGATTGTCTCTGGTGTTAATACCGGCATGATATTTTTTTATCATTTGTAAGTTCAACTCCATAAAAAAGATGTCTTCATCTCCTGCTTTAACATAAAACACCGGTGGACTTGGCATTAGCTCCGCAGTGCCCTGGTGTAAATAGCCGCTGGACAGCCAAACCAGGTTACACATTAAATCAATTCAAATTAGAAACCATTTCCACCACACACACACACACACACACACACACACACACACACACACACACACACACACACACATATTTTCTCCATTTTCCGCTAGCACACGCACACCCTCTCACACTCACACACTCAATTCATCCATCTCTCTCTCTCTCTCTCTCTCTCTCTCTCTCTCTCTCTCTCTCTCTCTCTCTCTCTCTCTCTCTCTCTCTCTCTCTCTCTCTCTCTCTCTCTCTCACACACACACACACACACGCTCATATCTCTCGCCAATTCGTGTATTAAACGATTTGCCGATGTCCCTGTTCATACTTTCCTCTCTGATGGCATTACAGAGAATGTCACTGATGGAATTAAACAAGATATTTTACGGTTGAGATTGCAAATAGATTCAGGGACTTGAAAAAAAAACAGAAAATACATTGAAAGGGTTGCATGGCTGTGTTGCAGAAAGAATGCAACAGCTGCAACATGAATGAAAATGTCGCGGGCAGAGTGTGAAGAGGGCTGGGTAATTCTGTACACATCGGTCTTCGGTGCAACGTCAGAGTGCACGGTTCATTTTGTAGATATCAGCCCCTTGTATGGACTGAGAGTGTGGGGTTCTGTCGGTGTCACTCTCTGGTTCAGTGAATTCATTCTGTACATGTCAGTCACTGCTAAAGTGTGACAGTGTGGGTTTCATTCTGTATCTGTCAGTCTCTGCTCGAGCATTAAGTGTGTCGCCTCTGTCCAGTACCTGCGAATCTCTGATTCAGTGTGAGCTGGCGTATATTTTTTCTCATTATTTCCAGCTGTTCCTCAAATGAAGTAAATCAAGTAAACCTAGTAAAAAATTAAAATAGATTCTGTACTCCCTGCTCTATTTTTAGATCAGTAGTCTTCTGCAGTTGATGACGTTAAAATTGTGCAATGGACAGAGCCCTTACGAATGATGACGTTTGTGTGGAGCAGTACATCCTGTATAATCGAGTAATTTGGTAAACAGACAGTTCGGCCCGACTTAATACTGCACGCTATTTGTTGTACATCCAGACAGAGTCAATTAAGCAGCGCCTGATCTGTAACTTTCTATGGCTTGAAAACGCAACTTCTTAAATGTTGAATGAAATTAAATAAAATATTGAAATTAATTAATTTAATAAGAACGTGAATAAATTCATAATTTGAAAGGAGCAAACCTCGCAGAGGCAGCGCATTTCATGTTCCAGCGACATTTATGTGAATATATTTCTCTCAGCAACTCTAAATTGCTCCCTTCACTGTGTATCTCTGCACTCTTATGTTTCGCGTTTCTGTTACACATTGCACTGTGGGCACCAGAACATCAATTCATTCCAGCGATGTCCTATTCATAAACAATGTAATAAACATTTCGACTTTCTAATGACAGCGTCAAGCTGGTCTGTAATATGTGTTTCATAATTTCTCATGGATTGCGATGGGACGGTGCTGATGGAGTTGCATTCTGTGTCTGACCCCGTGGGAGTGTGTGAAGTGACAGTGTCGAGGGAGCTTCACTATTTTTCGGACATCCGCGATATACTGTATTTAATGAAGCAACTAATGCTGTCGAACCGCTGACATGCTACCGCGACTGCGTTACTGTGCTGCAGCTGTGCTGGATCCTCGGAGATATTGTCGCCCGAGAATTTGACTCTGCTCTCCGTGTCCACTGCTGAGCCATAAACGAGGGTCGTTGTGTTCTGCTGAATTCTTCCTCCGGAATGCTGCCATCAGTCCCTCAGTCATTCTGATGCTCTTGTGGGGGTATGTGTTTCCGCAGCATTTAAGTGGCCAGACTGGTCTTGGACAATTGCGCTGAGTATCTCTAAAATGCTGATGGGATCACTTTCTGTGTTAGCCAAGGGAACGGCAAGAGAAATGGGACAAGTTCTCAGTAAAGAATGGAGATATGTATGATGCGGCATGACTGTGGAAAATAGAAACACTGAAACACAGAAAGTCTACAGTACAGTACAGGCCCTTCGGCCCACAATACTGTGATATCAGCTATGGTTACCCAAAGCTCTCTATTATTCCAGGAGCCCGTCAAAATGGGGCAGAATAAATTTACATTTGAAATCTCTTGGAAATAGATTCCGTTTACGCTTCAGGATCTCAGCGCAGTGTATGATTCCACAATCGTCATGCATGTGAGATGTCGACTTTTCTGGAAAGGTTTGAGTACGGGATAGGGTGATGAACATATATGACCGATTTATTCAGTACAATTAATTGCTTCGCTTTGTTTTAAATCCTGTGTCGTAACACTCGGTACTTTTGCGCAGAACTATCAGCCTGAGGCCTTGATGTAATTGCGGATGCTTCAAGTTATTCGTTGCCATATCGTCAAGTTCAGGTTATTCTCATCTATTTGAAAGGGCCGTCCTGTTCTGCTACTCTGGGAGGAATTCCCTCATTCATTGATTTGTATAGATCAGGCAGATCCACTATTTGAACTCATCTGGTTATGCTGAGATGTGTTATTCCTGGATTATTCTAGGTTCAGAAGGCTGAATGACGTGGAAATATCGGGAGATTACACATAGAAGCTGTTGTTGGCATTGTAAGGTTCTTCTATTCTCTGTCATTCGGATATATTTCAGACATAGATTATCTGCATTCGGCACTGTGTTACTGCAGAGTGTTTTCTCTGACAGAAGTGTCAATATTAAATTTGTTTTCAATAGTTTGGCAGTTTAGGATATCATCCAGTCATCCCGATTTACAAAGCTGTGGTTTTGAATTTCATATAGTTTGCTGACGTATTTCTTTCTACGGTTTGATGAGTAACCAGGCTGTGTCTCGTGCCGAGAAGAATTTGGTTCAGCGTTGCGATATTATCACCAGGGCGTCATCATTGTGAGGAATTTCCTCACGTTTTAGGATTTTAAAATTGCAGCTGAACTGCTATTTGTATGAGTCGTGTCCCTGTCCGGTTGGTTCTTGTGCGGGGATTTTCTCCTTTCTTTAATCACTATATTTTCCGGTTTTAAGATTGCATTGGGCATTGTAAACTGAGAAAATAAAGAATGTCATTGTACTGTTGAAATAGACTCTGCATCCGTTAAGCTAAAGCATATTTCTGTGCGGTGTTGCAAGTACAATGGGGCAAGGCCCTGATATACTGGATGTTTTTCATTTCTATTCTGAGTCTCGTATATTATTTGGCGCTATGAGATTGAAGTATCAATGTCACGGTTTATTAGGCGGAGGTCACTAATAATGCTGGGCTGTGAGATTTTCATATTCTTTGGCCCAAACAATTGTACAATATCTACTATCGTGTTCCATCTGAGACCATGCATTTTTGTATCATGTTCTGTGATGTTTTATTATTGTCGTGGATCAAAGCCAGACTGAAATGTTGCATACCCACATACGCTTTTTCACCCACGGTGCTGGAGACATGTGTAACACCCTGCTATTTTACTATCATTACTTTCATCTTCCTTCAATTTACTTATCTGGTTTTCATCTTTATCTTTACAAGGAAATCTCTCGCCTGAATCCTTGATCAACGTTAATGTTACTGCTTTTCATCCTCCTTTAATCTACTTACTTGGTCCTGCAACGGAAAGACAATCAGACGCAAGCACAAGCGCGAACAAAGTTTCATTCAGTTTGCCCCTTTAAGTTTTATTTATACCTATTGGTTGTATTTATCATTCGGAGAACACCTTGGGTGCATACCCAAAACACCCTGGACTGTCTGTAGAAGCACTGCTAATGTAATGGTTTTCTGTGGCAGCAGTGTTTGGGTTATGGTTGGAGATAACGGGGGCTTTGAAATGTGCGCCGTTCAGTGAGGCGAGTTTTTATTTTTGTTTTTCTCGTTTTGTGCGTGAGTCGCTCTATAAGCCGGCGGTGCTCTACGCAAAAGGTGCTGAAAGCATCTTCCGCATTGCTCTGGATGATCGCAATTCCTTTGTCGGGGTGCAATGCTGTTTCGTCTTTCGTTTTTTTCCCCATTTGTCCGCATTTGGATCTGACGTCCCTGCCGTGTGAGACCATGATTTTAAATTTCAGCAAATTTGCTCCCATTCACTGTTCTCTATTTGTATTTTATTGGGACTTCAGAAGCTGAAGTGGTCTGAACAAAGTATAACAGGTTATCTATTATCTTGAGGTAGACTGCCGGTGTGGGATGATGTACTACTACAGGGTGTCCATCTCTATCAGGAACAGGAAAACGACGTGAAATATTTTTAATTTATTTTTGTGAACCATAGAACGATAGAACTCTACGGCACAGTACAGGCCCTTTTCCCTCCCTCCATGACGCATATAGTCCTTTAAAGACGTACTAAACGCACACTACCCCATAACCCTCCATTTTTCATTCATCCCTGTGCCTGTCCAAGACTCTCCTAAACACCCACAATGTTTTAACCTCCAGCACCATCCCAGTCAAGTCATTCCAGGCACTCACAACACTCTGTGTAAAAAACTTACCACTGATGTCTCTCCCAAAACTACCCCCTCCCAAGCCCGTAACCATTCCGTCTAGTGATTGCCACTGCTGCCCTGAGAAACAGGCACTGGACATCGAACCCATCCATGCCTCTCACAATCCTGCAAACCTCCATCAGGTCCCCTCCCATTCTTCCAATCTCCAAAGAGAAAAGTCCCAGCTCCGCCAGTCCCGCTCCACACGACTTGTTCTCCAATCCAGACAACCTCTCGGCAAATCTCCTCTGCACCCTCTCCATAGCATCCGCATCCTTCCGATAATGATATGACCAGAATTGAACGCAATAATCTAAGTGCGCTCTCACCAGAGATTTGTAGAGTAGCAACAAGACCTTTCCACTCTTGACCTCAAACGGGGGGTTTGAGGGGGGTTAATGAAGCCTAGCATCCAATAGGCCCTCTTAACTACCTTGTCAACCTGTGCAGCGACCTTGAGGGACGTGTGGATTTGAAACCCAAGATCCTTTTGTTCATACACACTCCTAAGTAACTCACCATTAATCCTGTACTCAGTTTTCTGGTCTGTCCTTCCAAAATGCATCACCTCACACTTGTCGGGATTGAACTCCATCCGCCATCCTTCTGCCCAACTCTGCTGCCCGTCCACATCCTCTCGTAACCGTCGACCACCTACAGCTCCATCCACAACTCCTCCAATCTTCGTGTCATCAGCAACATCGCTCACCCATCCTTCCACCTCCACATGCAGGTCACCCAAAAAAAATCGCAAATAGCAGGGATCCCAGGACAGATCTATGAGTCACCTCACCAGTCACGGAACTCCAGGCAGAACACCTTCCACCCCACAACCACCCTCTGCCTTCTTCCCTCAATCCAACCCCCTATCCAAAGAGCCAAGTTTCCAATTATCCCATACCCATGACTCCACAGATGAGACTCTCATGAGGGACAAATTGTCAAATGCCTTGCCAAAGTCCATGCAGACCACATCCACTGCCTCGCCCACATAGCCTCCCTCGTCATCTCTTCAAAAAACCTCCCTCCACAAAGCCATGCCGACCACCCATGAATAGACTGCACCTTCATATTCTCGTAGATCCCATCCTCAAGAATCCCCTCCAGTAGTTTGCAGACCACAGACGCAAGATCCATCTGTCTACAGTTCCCAGGCTTCTCCCCACCACCTTCTATAAACAAGGGAACTACACTTGCCATGCTCCAGTCCTCTGGTCCTTCCCCTGCAGCCAAGGAGGACCCAAAGATCATAACCAATGCTCCCGCGATCTCCCCTCTCAACCCCCACAACAACCTGCGGTGTATCACATCCGGCCCTGGGGATCCACCAATCTCAACGTCTCTAAGAAGATCCAGCACCTCCTCCTCCCCAATCGCCGCACTGTCCAGCCCACAGGCCCACTCTACATCGACCTCATCCTGTCAGGGTCCGGTCCGGAAACCACGTTTCGGGTCTCGATCTAGTCCGCGTGCTCCGGGCTCCGGGTCTTGCAGCTGTCCCTCCCGGACCCTTTGAGCCTGTTATGATCATTCTGGATCAAGGAGGCACACCTTTGGCCAATTCGGCTAGCTGGTGTTTATAAGGGGCCGTGGGACGGAAAACGCCCGTTTTCTTTTTTTTCTCCGCTGGCTCCGATCTCTGCTCTACATTCTGTTATCCAGCCCGGGCTCAGATCTACTCCTCATCATGATAGTCTGTCCCGTACCCGTGCTGCCAGGTTGGTCCTCTCCCCCCACCTTTTTTCCCATGAACTGGTTCCGTTTCTCTGTTCGTTTGTTTTGCTCGCTCAGTCGCGCTGTCTGCCGGCTTTTCCAAATTTTCATTTTAGAAGGGCTGTTGTGCTGGTCACCCTGGACCTATACCCGTTCCTACCCCTTGCCGACGTCGGGCGGAAGCGGCCGACCCGCGGCTGCCCGGCGGTGGTTCTGCCCGTTCCTATCCATTGCCTCCGTCGGCAAGGCCCGGCCGGACTGCCGCTGCCCGGCATGGTTTCTGCCCCGACCTCCTCGTCCGCCCGAACTCTGGGATTGTGCCCTGCACGGACCTAGGGGTCCGCGTGGTGCCCAGGCCCCGGCGTTTCCACCTGGGAGGCAGCCCTGCCCAGGATATATGCTGCCAGCCCAGGGAGGACTCTCCGCCAGTCTATCTAGCCACCTGGGCCTGTCTGCCTGCCTGAACTCAGGGATCCTCCTGCCTGCCCCGAACTGTGGGATCTGCCTGCCTAACTTTTCCACCTATTGTTCCCTCAAGGATGTGCCCCGCACATGCCCAGGTGGCCGCGACTGGCCCAGGCCTCTGTGTTTTCCGCCTGGGAGGCGGCCCTGCCCGAGATGCATGCGGCCCGCCATGAGGAATCTGCCTGCCTACCTGCCCCGAACTGTGGGATCGGTCTGCCTGCCTGCCTGCCCCGAACTGTGGGATCGGTTTGCCTGCCTGCCTTCCCCGAACTGTGGGATCGGCCTGCCTGCCTGCCTGCCCCGAACTGTGAGATCTGCCTGCCTGCCTGCCCCGAACTGTGGGATCGGCCTGCCTGCCTGCCTGCCCCGAACTGTGGGAACTGCCTGCCTCGACTGAACTCTTGGATCCAGCCCCGCCTGCAGTAACCCTTAAATGCCATGGCATCCCCATCCTGTCCTCCCCCTAGTACTTCAGTGTCTGCGTCCTGCGTTTGGGTCCCTGTTCCTGACAGTTACTTTGCAACCGAGTAATTAACACTAGATTTGGAGTAGCAACAGAGAGATTGATGTCGGTGGGTTCGACAGCTGTCTGGATACGGAGCACCGCACTTCGTTCACCCACGTACTTCCTTCAGCTAGACTGTCGAAGATTTATCGCACTGAGCAGAATTCCTGAAACCAAATCAGCAGTAACTTTGGAATTTTAAGAATTAATAGCACAAACCTCTTGTTAATTGTCTTTATAATTGACAAAACTGGGAGAAGAAGCATTAATGAGTATACCATAGCGCCCTCGCTCGCTCCCTCTGTTGAACGGCCATGTGTAAACTCATGAACAATTTCTCCTGCTCCGTCCGAACGGTGACAATACTTACGAGCCCTCCGGATTCAGAGTTTAGATGAAGGGACTTAAAGATCCGCTTTGATTTCTCGCTGGGGTGAAATATTCTGATGGTCAAGAAAACACTATGAGGAAAACGTGGCCCAAAGTGAACATGAAATTGGTAAATTGCCGTCTAATTCTCTCTCTCCCGCTGACTTTCAAACTCCCCCGTTTATCTCTCTTGCCCTGTCTACGATGTGACACCCTCCCCTGCTTCTCATCTCTCTCTCCCTCCCCACATACTCTTTTGCTCCTCACTACCACACTTTCCTCAAGGCTGAAACAAGCGTTTGCAATTAATTTTCAATGTTTATGTTCAGTAAAATGACTGCTGATTGGGGTGTGAAGTTTATAGATATTCCTTTACAACACGGCTGGTGTGAAATATAGGGGAGGAGATATGAACTGGAGCTGAAACTTAGGGGCGAACAACATAACATGAAGTATTGATTTTCCAATAAATTTGTTTCCTTTACTGTGTTTCAGTGCTACGTTAAGATAAGAACATCATGTGAAATTTAGCTGAAAAAGGATTGAAGTTTGAACCAATAAAATATTTATGTATTTCCATAAGAAATATTCTCCAGCCGAGGGTGGGAGGGGGTTGAGATTACGATTCATTTGCTGAACAGGGCAGACGGGTCCATGAAAGGGAAACGCTTTCGCAGTTTCATGTCACTCACTCTACAGACTCCCCATTGAACTGTTGGCCGGCGAGCCACCGTATATTGCCGTAAATAAGCATGTTCGCTGATCTTCCGACAATATCACGCTCGCCGGTTGTGACTGGTGTGGTGGAGCGACTGTGCACACACCCGTCATCTATCAACAATCCACAAACCAACCCTCGTCAAAAACAGGCAACATACCTAGCTTCCATTGGTGTGTGCATGTGTCAATCTAAAGAGCCTGTATTAATTCATAATTACTTCACCAATCGTGTTAATGGGATATGTCAGATATAATTGGACAGAGATGATGTGGATGTTACAGTGGGACGACAGGGAAGCGCACCCAAGTGCAGGACACAGGTACGGAAACTGACTTGGACTTGACCTGGACTCGGTCTAAGCCAGCACTTAGATTAGACTTGATCACAGAGACTGGACTTGGACTGGGACACGAAGAGACAGGATTCCCAACTAGGAGTAGCGGTAAACAGCCGGATCTACTCAACTGGAAACGAGACGATCGAAACCAAACAACAACAGACAATTGGTATCTTGACATGGAGACGCTCATGAAGCGGCAAACGGCCGGCAGTGACTTGACTGGACACGAAGCACTGACAGGACTCGGAGCCTTAACTTGGACTGGGACTCGAGGCCTTGAATTGGACTGGTACGTGGAGCCTTGACATGGACTGGTACTCGAGGCTTTGACTTTGACGGATTCGAGGCCTTGAATTGGACTGGAACTGGAGGCCTTGACTTGGACTTGGACTCGAGGCCTTGATTTGGAATGGTACTCGAGGCCTTAACTGGACACAAATCCTTGACTGAGACTGGGACTCGAGGACTTGACTTGGACTGGGACTCGACGCCTTGACTTTGACGGATTCGAGCCTTGACTTGGACTTGGACTCGAGGCCTTGACTTATACTGGGACTCGAGGCCTTGACTTGGACTGGGACTCGACGCCTTGACTTTGACGGATTCGAGGCCTTGTCGGACTTGGACTCAAGGCCTTGAATTGGACTGGAACTGGAGGCCTTGACTTGGAATTGGACTCGATGCCTTGATTTGGAATGGTACTCGAGGCCTTAACTGGACACGAATCCTTGACTGAGACTGGGACTTGAGGCCTTGACTTGGACTGGGACTCGAGGTCTTGACTTTGACGGATTTGAGGCCTTGACTTGGACTTGGACTCGAGGCCTTGAATTGGACTGGAACTGGAGGCCTTGACTTGGAATTGGACTCGAGGCCTTGATTTGGAATGGTCCTCGAGGCCTTAACTGGACACGAATCCTTGACTGAGGCTGGAACTCGAGGCCTTGACTTGGACTGGGACTCGAGGCCTTGACTTGGACTGGGACTCGAGGCCTTGACTGAGACTGGGACGTGGAGCCATGACTGAGACTGGCACCCGAGGCCTTGACTTGGACTGGGACTCGAAGCCTTGACTTGGACTGGAACTGGAGACCTTGACTTGGAATTGGACTCGAGGCCTTGATTTGGAATGGTACTCCAGGCCTTAACTGGACACGAATCCTTGACTGAGACTGGGACTCGAGGCCTTGACTTGGACTGGGACTCGAGGCCTTGAATTGGACTGGAACTGGAGGCCTTGACTTTGACGGATTCGAGCCTTGACTTGGACTTGGACTCGAGGCCTTGAATTGGACTGGAACTGGAGGCCTTGACTTGGACTGGGACTCGAGGCCTTGATTTGGAATGGAACTCCAGGCCTTAACTGGACACGAATCCTTGACTGAGACTGGGACTCGAGGCCTTGTCTTGGACTGGGACTCGAGGCCTTGACTTTGACGGATTCGAGGCCTTGACTTGGACTTGGACTCGAGGCCTTGAATTGGACTGGAACTGGAGGCCTTGACTTGGAATTGGACTCGAGGCCTTGACTTGGACTGGGACTCGAGGCCTTGACTTGGACTGGGACTCGAGGCCTTGACTTCGACTGGGACTCGAGGCCTTGACTGAGACTGGGTCGTGGAGCCTTGACTGAGACTGGGGCCCGAGGCCTTGACTTAGACTGGGACTCGAGGCCTTGACTTGTACTGGGACTCGAGGCCTTGACTGAGACTGGGACGTGGAGCCTTGACTGAGACTGGGGTCCGAGGCCTTGACTTAGACTGGGACTAGAGGCATTGACTTAGATTCGAACACGAAGCCATCAAAAAAAAAGCAACAACAACAGAGCACTCTCATCCCGGCTCGGAGCAGCGGCAAAACGGCCGGCAACACACAGTTGGACACAAAACCACACAAACAAGCAACAGGCAAGGCAAATCTTGACACAGAGAAGCTCCTGAAGACAGTCCCTTATTCTTGGCAGCACGGAACATTCATCGCCGCCCTGGCTGAGTTGATGAACCAGCAGCGAGTAGATGTAAGCTGGAGTTTTTTTATGTTGCCAGTTCGAATCAGGTACCGTAATCAAGGAGCCCAGTCGAACACGGAGAAAAAGGAAATTAACTGAAATAAGTGGATAACGGTCCGGACCTGACAATGAAAAGCAATGACAAAAAGGAATGTTTGGTTACTAAGCCCGCTACCGCTATGATCAGGCGATGGAGATGCTGCCATATTGCTGAGCAATATTGTCTCTGATTCACTTTCTGCCTCTAGCGATCAATGAGGAACAATGGAATCCCGTGCTGCTAAGTCAGCTAAGTTTGCCATGCATTTCAGAAATGACTGCTGACCTTTATTTTAAAATCCATTTGATGTCATTCACATATTCTGCGTCCCCTCTTAAATATCAGCTCCCCACTTTCTTCAGTGATTACGAATGGAAGAGAGAGGCGGGCAGTACAGAAGAAGACTGCACGGGCGGTCTGTCAATAGGCGTCATACGTCTGCCTTGGTATTCGTTTAAGAAATGACTGATCTTTGCCAGCATGCAGAGCACATCAATGCCAGTTTCGAAACGCTCGCTATTGCTCTAATTTCAGTGTTTTTTTTTCTAATGTGCATGGGCTGTTTCTGACGATCTGCCTCTCAGAGAATACATTGACAATGCAATTCAATTAAAAGCAGATTTTAGTTAAAGTGTATGTTGTTCACGAGTGGCAGACAATTGGAAACATTCAACATATTTTCCGCTGAATTCAAACCTCCATTTTTACATATATCACCTTGACTTCTCAAAACCCAAGCAAAATGAAGATGTAAAGGGATTATCCTTTATAGGAAGAACTTATAGGCTGGGGTATCAATTACATCCTAGCAAGGTGTTTGTGTTCTGCAAAGACTTCTGTACTGCCGGGTCAGTTCCCTGGTAAGAGGCTAACAGTGCTATTTAAGTACAGGTATAGTCTAATAGGCATTTAGTTCATCCCGGAGTCAGAGAATAACCCCCGGACGGAGAAAGCCGCAAACCCATGCGCTTGAAGTGGCCACTCTCAGTGAGAAATGATTGCTTACAGCATGCTAAAAATAAATATACAATTATGATGCCGATTATATCTCCAATATAAGAGACTTCATGCGTAACGGAGATTTAGAGAAACTCTCGTAAAATGTTAGAGGTGATTAAGCAATTAATGTTTCTGACTGAGCCCCATCTTTAGGATTCGTCTGGGCTCTTTATGGCCGGTTCTTTGTTCGAATATGGAAAAACACTTTGCTGAAACACAATACTTGCTCGAGTTTCAATTTCAGAAGAATTCGGGAAAATACTCATGATGTTCTCTTCTGGTCCTCAGTAAAACGACCATGTGCGGAAAAGCTACAGCGGTCACACAGGCAATGAAAGAATACTTCCATCCCTTGCTCACGAAATTGTAAAAAAACAAAATGTTCTGCTTTGAAATTTAGTAAAGATCATGCAAGATTCAACAAGAATGTTTTCTTTTGTAATAGAGGTCTCTATTCTGGGGTCCACGGACCTCTCTGTTAATGGTGGGAATCCTTGGCATAAAAAGGTTCGGGTACCCACGGACTACAACATTGTCAAATCTGATTGACAGAAGGAAGCTAAATTGCACAGTAACATATTCCCAAAGAGTTTGTGTAAACGCAGGAAAAGAGGACACGTAATATAGCACATGGGTAACGAAGGGCATTAGGTAGCGATCCTTCAGGTGCCTGAAACCCACACATAGTCATGAATTCCATTCATCCTTATTACGTGTTTGCGAAGGGATTGGGATGCCCCCAATCACACCCCACACGCAACAAAGAAAACCTGTTGACGTCACAACCCTGTAGAATATCACGTGACAAAGATATCATTGATACATGCACATGCGTGAGAATCCCTGACGTACAGCACGCATTTTAGATTTAGCCGAGTCTTTAAACAGGCAACAAAAAGCTAAGCAAGTGACAGAGAATCTACCAAGGGGAATTTACAGTTGTGGCTCCCGTCCTCATTCCGAATAGAAAAGAAGTTAAGAAGCGATTAGAGCAACAATTCCAAACCACAAGGTTGTATTGCAAGTATATTCATATAGGTTTCCCCAGATTCAGCATTTACACTTTTACAACCTTCTACAGACTCACATTTTGTCTGTTTTTGCATGTTGATTGTCGCATCTCGTGTCATCTGCTTAATTATTTCATAAAACTACTTTGATATTCTTAGTTTTGAGTTTCAGCTCTTCACCTACCACAGCGGAATATAATCTGATGCTTTACATATGAATAGTCATGAGGTGCACAAAGATAATAATCACTCTGTTGCTGCTTAACCTGCTGGTTACGTTTCTACGCGAAGCACCGAGTTATAGAGTGAGAGCTGAAATCAAAACGCCACTGAACAGCGATACAAACAAATTCTACATATTTATGAAATGTGTGCAGGATAGTTTTTTTGCAACAATACATAGAAGTACCGACTAGAGATGGGGCAGTGTTGGATCTCCTGTTAGGGAATGCGATAGGTCAGCTGACAGATGTATGTGTTGGGGAGCACTTCGGGTCCAGTGATCACAATAGCATTAGCTTCAATATAATTATGGAATATGACAGGACAGGACCTAGAGTTGAGATTTTGATTGGAGAATGGCTAACTTTGAGGAAATGCGAAGGGATTTAGAGAGAGTGGATTGGGTCAAGTAGTTTTATGGGAAGGATGTAATAGAGCAATGGAGGTCATTTAAGGGTGAAATTATGAGGGTACAGAATCTTCATGTTGCTGTTAGGTTGAAAGGAAAGGTTAAAGGTTTGAAAGCACCATGGTTTTCAAGGGATATTAGAAATTTGGTTCGGAAAAAGGGGGATGTCTACAATAGATATAGGCAGCATGGAGTAAAGGAATTGCTCGAGGAATATAAAGAATGTAAAAGGAATCTTAAGAAAGAGATTAGAAAAAAATAAAAGTGGTTACGAGGTTGTTTTGGCAAATAAGGTGAAAGTAAATCCCAAAGGTTTCTACAGTTATATAAAAAGCAAGAGGATAGTAAGGGGTAAAATTGGCCCCTTAGAGAATGAGAGTGGTCAGCTATGTGTGGACCCGAGGGAGATGGGAAAGATTTTGAACGATTTCTTCTCTTCGCTATTCACTAAGAAGAAGGATATTGAATTGTGTAAGGTGTGGGAAACAAGTAAGGAAGCTATGGAACCTATGACAATTAAAGAGGTGGAAGTATTGGCGCTTTTAAGAAATTTAGAAGTGGATAACTCTCCGGGTCCTGACAGGATATTCCGCATGACCTTGAGGGAAGTTTGTGTAGAAATAGCAGGAGCTCTGACGGAGTCCTTTAAGATGTCATTAGAAACGGGGATTGTGCCGGAGGATTGGCGTATTGCTCATGTGGTTCCATTGTTTAAAAAGGGTTCTAGAAGTAAGCCTAGCAATTATAGACCTGTCAGTTTGACATCAGTGGTGGGTAAATTAATGGAAAGTCTACTTAGAGATAGTATTAATAATTATCTGGATAGACAGGATCTGATTAGGAGTAGCCAGCATGGATTTGTGCGTGGAAGGTCATGTTTGACAAACCTTATTGAATTTTTTGAAGACGTTACGAGGAATGTTGATGAGGGTAAGGCAGTAGATGTAGTCTATATGGACTTCAGCAAAGCCTTTGACAAAGTTCCACATGGAAGGTTAGTTAAGAAGGTTCAGTCGTTAGGTATTAATTCTGGAGTTTTAAAATGGATTCAACAGTGGCTAGATGGGAGATTCCAGAGAGTAGTGGTGCATAATTGTTTATCAGGATGGAGGCCGGTGACTAGCGGGGTGCCTCAGGGATCTGTTTTGGGCCCAATGCTGTTTGTAATATACATAAATGATCTGGATGATGGGGTGGTAAATTGGATTAGTAAGTATGCCGATGACACTAAGGTAGGAGGTGTTGTGGATAATGAGGTGGGTTTTCAAAGCTGGCAGGGAGATTTATGCAGGTTAGAAGAATGGGCTGAACGTTGGCAGATGGAGTTTAATGCGGGGAAGTGTGAGGTTCTACATTTTGGCAGGAATAATCCAAATAGAAAATACAGGGTAAATGGTAGGGCATTGAGGAATGCAGAGGAACAGAGAGATCTAAGAATAACAGTGCATAGTTCCCTGAAGGTGGAGTCTCATGTCGATAGGGTGGTGAAGAAGGCTTTTGGTTCGCTGGCCTTTATAATTCAAAGCATTGAGAACAGAAGTTGGGATGTAATGTTAAAATTGTACAAGGCATTGGTAAGACCAAATTTGGAATATTGTGTACAGTTCTGGTCACCGAATTATAGGAAAGATATCAATAAATTTGAGAGTGCAGAGACGATTTACTAGGATGTTACCTGGGTTTCAGCACTTAAGTTACAGAGAAAGGTTGAACAAGTTAGATCTCTATTCCTTGGAGCGTAGAAGGTTGAGGGGGGATTTGATCGAGGTATTTAAAATTTTGAGAGGGATAGATAGAGTTGACGTGAATAGGCTGTTTCCATTGAGAGTAGGTTAGATTCAAACGAGAGGACATGATTTGAGAGTTAGGGGGCAGAAGTTTAAGGGAGACACGAGGGGATATTTATTTACTCAGAGAGAGATAGTTGTATGGAATGAGCTTCCTGTAGAAGTGATAGAGGCCAGTTCAGTTGTTTCATTTAAGGTAAAATTGGTTAGGTTATGGACAGGAAAGGAGTGGAGGATTATGGGCTGAGTGCGGGTAGGTGGGACTAGGTGAGATTAAGAGTTCGGCACGGACTAGGAGGGCCGAGATGGCCTGTTTCCGTGCTGTGATTGTTATATGTTTATGGTTATATGGCAAATCACAATTAGGGATAATTTTATTTACATTTTATTTACAGAGCTTCCCATTTAGTGTAAACAGGTACTTCGCCCCGATCTTCAGCTCCTCCCTGAATTTCCTCTGTGTCAGTCCATAGATACACGTGTTGGTGCAGGAGCTGAGCAACATCAACATATCCCCGGACACTTGTAGGATAAATGTAGGTGTGTTGTAATATTTGTCTGTGAAATAAAGGTTTACCGCTGGCCAGGTCATGGAGTGTACAATATTGGTTATCCACAATAATATGAAATTGGCAGATAGAGCGAAAAACAAAACCATTGACTTTCTCCGGTTCTTAACCTCTGGATCACTTTTGTTGTCAGTATTTCTCCGAAGTCCACGGCGAACTATATTCGCTGCTACAGTATATCTGGTGGTCAACGTATTGATCAACACAATTAAACCAAATGGTAATAAAGGGGTCACGATGGTATCAAATACCTCGTAACCTCTCCACAGGGGTGATGTATAGTACTCGGGTTTGGCAATGCACTTCCCTGGTTCTGCTGCAAAGTAAAATGGAAATGACTGAACACAACTACCTATGACCACTGCCACGATCATCACGGTCGCTGTTCTTTCGGTACAATATCGGGCCCGCAGCTTCTGGAGGCAGATCGCGACATAGCGATCGAGAGTGAAAGCGACAGTCAGCCAAACGGAACAATCCATCGTTGCAATCGTCAAAATACTTTCCACACCACACATCGGGGGCTTCACCAAAAAATCAGCATATGGATAGAGAACATTGATTTTACCCAATACAACACCAAATACAACGACCAGCAGATCTGCAGACGCCATGGTCACGAGGTATCGAGTAATAACTTTGGACAGGCCACAATTTCTGCGAGACAGGACCACAATCGCCGCTAAATTAACTGAGAAAAGAGAAATAACATGTAGCAGTCATTCCTTAATGTGTCTGGATTGCTCAGTGTGACATTACTTGCATGGTAAGGCTGGAAGTCCAGATCGCACCGTTTAGGTAACAGTCCACACTATTGATTGTTGTACATAGAACATAGAACATAGATCATAGACAGTACAGCACAGTAAGGCCCTTCGGCACACAATGTTGTGCCGACCCTCATACCCTGCCACCCATATAACCCCTTACCTTAAATTATTCCATATACCTGTCTAGTAGTCTCTTAAACTTCACTAGTGTATATGCCTCCACCACTGACTCAGGCAGTGCATTCCACTCACCAACCACTCTCTAAGTGCAAAACCTTCCTCTAATACCCCCCTTGAACTTCCCTCCACTTACCTTAAAGATATGTCCTCTTGTACTGAGCATTGGTGCCCTGGGGAAGAGGCGATGGCTGTCCACTCTGTCTGTTCCTCTTAAAATCTTGTACACCTCTATCATGTCTCCTCTCATCCTCATTCTGTCCACAGAGTACAGCCCTAGCTCCCTGGATCATTGGTCATAATCCATACTCTCTGAACCATCTTTAAACCAGGCAGTATCCTGGTGAATCTCCTTTGTACCCTTTCCAATGCTTCCACATCCTTCCTATTGTGAGGCGACCAAAACTGGACACAGTACTCCAAATGTGGCCTAAATTGAGTTTTTTTTACCAATTTTACCAAAATGCATCATCGTACATTTCCCAGTACTGTATTCCATCTGCCACTTTTGTCCCCATATGTCTGAGCCCTGTGGCAATAACGTTGCTTCCTCAGCAATACCTGCCTTTCCACCCATCTATCGTCTCATCCGCAAACTTTGCCAGAGAGCCATCAGTTCCGTAATGGTAATCCTTTACGGTCGGAAGAAGAAAACTATGATGGAAATTTGTTTCTGAGATCGCAAGTCAGCTAATAGTGATTTGCTCAGCGACGTTGCCGGGATAATTGTCATGTGTCATCAATATCGAAGATTTGGAGAACAATGTACAAAACACGGGGAATAGATTTTCAGACGACAATAAAATAGATTGTCTAATGGAGAGCGAGGTCAGCTATCAAACATTAGGTTGCTATCTTCATCAGTTCAGTAAGTTGGTCAAGGAATGGAATGGTGGAGCTTATTTGGGCTTATTTGAGCTTATTATTATGGAGGGTTTTTTCTTGGAAAGGTAAGCAAGGTAGGAGATTCTTAACGAAAATTAGGGCTCCGCAGAGTCTCGAGAATAGAGGGATCTTGTATTTCAAGAACAGGATTCACTGCAAGTGGAGCCTAAGGTGGACAGGGTAAGTATGAAGACAATAGACAATAGGTGCTGAAGTAGACCATTCGGCCCCTCGAGAACTAGGATCGGTAGACTTCATTAGTGAAAGAACTGAGCAGGAAACTTCGGATGGAGGTGCAAATACGCACGTCCTGTTCCGCCTGTACATACAGAACTGTGAGCATCGGGGGCACCTTGCAATTGGAAAGGCTCACATTGACTTAGTCCAGAAACAATTTACCAAAATGTTGCCAGGATTTTAGACACTTCTTTGCAGAGAGAGCTTGACCAGAGCCGGACATTATTCTCAGCAGCTCAGGCAGATGGGTGTTAATCATACAGAGGCACAGAAAACCACAGCGGGCAGAAACAGTGTAAATTTACCCAGTCTCTTTCCACAGGGTTGAGGAATCCGGCGTGGGTATAAATTCAGTGGGAAAGGTTCAATAGGTATTTGAGGGCAAGGGTTATACAAATGGGGCAATGAGGTGAATTGTGCTGCGCGACGTTGTGGCTGCGGTAGACCCAATAATAAGGGGAAGTTGGACGGGTAAATAGCTATGAAGCGTTTGAAAGGTTCTGAGGCGAACGCTGAAACATCGCACGGCATCTTATTTGAAATGGAATCTTTGCAAATAATATCTCTTTTTCCTGCTGCGTAACTCTACCACTCCAAAATAAATTCGGATTTTCGTTCATCCTAAATTCAGGGTATTTCCATCGGACACCTTTCCCCCCTGGTTGTTTTTACTGTTTCCCTGTATCACCTCTGACCCTTCAGGTATCAATTTCCAATATCCATAGAACATTTCTATCGAACACCCTTCCCCCCGGATTGTTTTTACTGTTTCCCTGCATCAACTATGACCCTACAGATAACAATTTCAAACAGCCTGACGACCAGGACAGCACAGACCCTTTTAACTGTTCCCGGTGCATGACAAGTAATGGATTCGATGTTCATTCAATGTATTTTAGAGGAGTCAGATAAATACTGTAGCACAGCACAAAAAAGCTGGACCCATCCAGTTCGTGTCAAATTCTGCCTCGACCTCCTTACCGTTACATTCACGTACTTAACCAAATTTGTCTAAGTGTCACATCAAACCCACGTCCAGTACTTTCGCTGGCAGCAAGTTTGACACCCTCCCCAATCTTAGAATGGAGATCCGCATCAGCTTTACCTTAAACGTTTTATTTTCCATCCTTAACATGTGAACGATAATTTCAGTCTCACCCAAATAGTGACACAAGCCTGCATCTCACCTTTCACCTCATAATTTCCATGCTTATAAACATATAGCAATTGCAGCAAGGGAACAGACCATCTCGGCCCTTCCGTGTTGAAGGTTAAGCTCATCTATGAACACAACCTTAATTTTCTTGCAACAATCTGACATTTTTGCAAATTTGCTACTCTCAATTCCGCCGCTCCTCAATGTAGTCTGCAACGTGATCAACGCTCTGCTTTTATTCTCTTGTACTCATGCAGACTCATTAGAGCAGCCCTTCACTCGGTCCTGTCCGAGCTCTGTTTTGACATCTTCCATGAATAGTAATGCCACCTTTTCCTCTTTATTACAATCTTACCTTAATATCGTTTATGAAACAACTGAACCGCGTAACATTGAGCTGTTAGCGCTGGCACCCCGGATGTAATTGTTACTAATGGCTATAATAGCGTACATCCACGTGCTGATCCATTATCAAGCATCACCTGCCCTACTTAAATTACCCATTGTATTGAAATAGACGCAATTCATGTTATTAGTCCCACCATGCCCAACCTTTCAATCACGTCTTTTCCTGCAGGTATAATATCTACGTTCCTCACAACTACCTCACTAGATGACCTGACACATTCATTTGCATATCAACACAACTTCATTTTGAACGTCTCCGAACAGTACTCGGAAACATTGACACAACGAAATTGGTTCCCGTACAGTAGTTGTGCAATTGGTCCCCATTGTGAACATCATTCCTTCAGTGGAATAGAGTTCAATGTCCAAATTCTGCATCCTGTCTCCTTCCCCACGTGCTGAACTGTGTTATGGTCATATTTGAATTGTCAGTGTCATGTGGTTCGGGTAGCAATCTCAAACCCAAGATCCGTCCCTCCCGATCTCCCTTCTCATTGCTCTCGTACCTCACAAGCCTCTAACCAGTCTCCCCTCTAATCTCTATTTTTCCCAGATTATTTCTCACCGAAGTTTTTCTACCTCAAATCTCCCTCTCCAGACACAGTTTCTACTCGATCTCTCTCTCTGCCTCAGCCTCCTATCCTAACATCTCACACGCCCGTCTCTTGCTCTCTCCCTCGTCTCTCTCTCTGCCCCAGTATCATTCCCTGGCATGCCTCTTCCCTAAGCATTGTCTTGTCTCCGTCTCTCTCTCACTCCGTCTTCTCTTGCCTTTCCTCTTTTCTCGTCTTCTCGCCTGTCTCGATCCCTCCCGAATATCCCTTGTGACCCTTTCTTCTCCTGTCACTCTCTCTTTGTTGCCTAGGCCGGTCTCTCTTTCACCAATATGCCTCTTACTCCTCAGTCCCTCTCTTAATTGCGACCCGTTTCACTCCCCGTTCCTATCATTCACCAGTCTCTCCGCCAGAATCTGTCACTCCAGTGTTCCTGAATCCCAAGCGCCGACAACCCAAACTTTTCCCTGTCTCTCGCGTTTCCTGTCTTCTCTCTCGCTCTTCTGGTACCCTCATTACCCCGAATTTCATCCCAATCTCTTTTTACCACACTCTCTCTCCTACCCCAGTTACGCCCACGTTCCCCAGTCTCTCTGTGCCTTAATATCGCTTCACCCGGTCTTTCTCTTGTCAGTTGCACACAGCAGTGCCCCTTTTATACCTCTCTCCCCTCAGTTTCTCTTTTCTTATCCCGGACCCCAGGCTTTAAAGTCTCCTGCATGCCTTGTGGCAACTACGGCCGAAATTACAGGTGAACTCTTTGTTTTAACAGTGTCTTTCTCTTTGACACTCTTTCATAAAGATGGGACTGATGAACCAATCAGGAAACTGTTGTTGTATGTGTTCTCTCTCCCATCTCAGCCACTGAAGCCTATTTCTCCTCCAGAGTTGCCATAGGTCTCTTGTGATCTCCCTTCACTAGTCCCCTTCTTACAGATTTTGAGGAATGCCTGCTCAGAGGAGATTTACAATTGTGCCGTATTCTTTCCATTTCTTGAAGATGGACTTAACTGTACTCCAAGGGATATTGAATGGCTTTGAAATTTTCTTATATCCATCTCCTGACTTGTGATTTTCAATAACTTTTTCGCGGAGTTGCGTGGAGTGTTCTTTTGGATTTATGTTGTTTTTTTTTTGGCCAGGATACAGAGTTACCAACAGTTATGTGTTCCAGATACAAATGTATTTTTACTACAATCCATTGAAATGCCTTGACTGAACAGAGGTGACCTCCATTTAACTATTTGAATTTTGGAGCCAATTGGCTGCACAAGTGATGATTGTGTGCGCCATTTTAACGGGGGTTAATACTTCCGCAAACTATTATTTTGTGTTTTATATTAGTAATTATTTTAGATCACGTCGTAGAGATCTGTTTTTACTTTGAAATGGAAAGGCATTTTTCTCTTCGTCAGTGTTAAAAACAATCCCATTTAAATCCACTGTGATACGATAACGTACAACAATAAAATATTGAAACTTCCAAGGGGGCGAATTATTTTCATAGGCAATGTGTGGCGATTTGAAAGAAAGTTTAAATGCTTAAAATCGATTATTCATTGGCACTACGGCGTAAAAATAGAGATGTTGATCTGAGTAGATACGTTGCTGCTGAGAAGCAAAAATCGATTCATTCTGGGCTGGAAAGCGCTGGAGCGAGCCTGAGCTTATGTATTTGGAGAATGAGAGGTGACATGATAGAGTTCTTACACAATCGTAAGAGGAATAGATAGACTCAGTTCCTTGTCTCTTCTTTTTCCCGGGTGGAAATGACTAATACGAGTGGGAAAAAGAGCGGATGGGTGGTTACAGGTTTTCTATACATAGAGACATTGGTGCGGAGAAAGTGTTACCAAAGATGATGATAGAAGCTGATATACCGGGGCGATAAAACAAACATTGGCACATATCATACTCTCAGTTTGAAGTGTAATTTCTTTGCTTCTGGTTTTCACAGTGAACGTGCTGACGATTGTCATACTATCACGGGGAACTTGCCGAATCTCTAAAACAGTCACCCGCTATCTGCTGGCCATGTCAGCGGCAGACCCAGCGGTCTTTTTCCTGGACGTTATATTGATGAAAATTCGGAAGGCTTTTCCGGATGAGTTCTCCTTCCTGTTTTATGTCCGCGTGTGTAGAACCCACGTCTTCTTAATGCAAGCCGCCACAGATTGTTCTGTTTGGTTCACGGTCGCCTTCACCTTTGATCGATTTGTGGCCATTTGCTACCAGGATCCAAACGCTAAGTATTGCACTGGGAGAACGGTCGCTGTGGTTCTGAGCACAGTGACTGCACTGAGTTGTTTAAAGTACGTTTCACGGTTCTTCGTGGTCCAAGGCATATATCCTTCCTTTATCAAGCCTTTGCATGTAGGGATGAGAATTACTTGCGTCACTATTTTGGACAGTATTGGCTGCCCTTCGTTCTGTCTTTTCAATCTGATCCATTCCTCGTTGCTGTCCTGCTCAATGCTTTCGCCATCACGGAATATTTAGTAGCCAGTCCAGCCCGCAGCAGACACCGGGCTCCAAGTTGTAGTCAGAATTTCAGCCACCCCGAGCATCCCACAGTTTTACCGCTGGTCGTCTCGGGAGATTTCATCCTGTATGGTCATTGTATGGGGTGATGGAGATCTGGAACAGGATGTTTCATGCAGTGGACGTCCCTCATTGTTTGAAGATACCTTCATTTCTCAATGAACTGTGCTACATGTTGCAACATTTGTGCTCTTTACCTCGTCAGTCAGACTGATCTCAGGGAGCAGCTGAAGGATGTGCTGAATTCTCCTCCGTCACTCATTTTGAAAAGGATTCGACACTGATGGTCTTTGTAACCAGAGTTCTTCTCTTCTGTTTTCAAGAAGGCGGTTAGAATGTTGTCCGTTGATTATTTCAATAATTCATGTCCCTCACCGTTCCTTTCCAAGCTCATCCATTGTCTCTGCAGCTTTTTTTTTTGCATTTCGGTAAGGATGCTGAAACACTCTGTAACCAATCAAGTAGACTAGAACCACAAACATGCTGTGACATAAGCCCAAAAGTTAGCGCCAGAAACATACAAGGGTTGCGCCAGACTAACAGAATAAGTATAGACCACATTGAATATCAGCAATGTTGCTGTTCAAGCACATTGAAAGTTTCAGTCTTATAACGCACCACAACCTAATAAACATACTCATAACATTAATGGGATAGTCACAAATCGGAGCCATGAAACTGACAAATAAATTCCACACTGTAGACCTACAAATCTCCTCCTGTATAATTAGGCAAATGACCATCTCAGAATCAGATCATGAGAGCAATGACAGCTTGATGTTTCTGAGAGTAATTCACTCCACATGTATGTAGATGGAAGTATGGAAAGCTCCAGGCCTGTACTTTATCCGAGTACAGGTTTTCAGAGTCATTAATAACCTGAACATTATAGATTACCCGGTTTTAATTCAACTTCATTATTGAATGCAGTTAGGCATCAATGGCTCTAAAATATTGCAATCACACATTTGACTCTCAGCCTCCGTCATGTAACTCACAACAAAAATACTAAAAGCGGCACAAAGAAACCGCGAGAGGAACTCCGCAGGTCAGGCGGCATCTATAGAAATGAATAAACAGCCGAAGGGTTGGGCCGAAAACCTTCTCCAGGACCAGAAACGAAGTGGTGCAACGCCAGAATAAAAAGTTAACGGAGGAGGAGGGAAGCTGGACGGTGATAGGTCAAGCCTGGTGGACGGGAATACTAAAGGGATGGAGAGGAAGGAACCTGATTGCACTGGGGAATGACCATAGGAGAAAGGGAAGCTGGAGAGGACCGACGATGATGTGATAGGCAGGTGAGAAGAGGTAAAAGGCCAGATTGGGGAATTGAATAAAAAGGGAAATATGATCAATCTTTCTACCAGAAGGAGAATCGATATTCACGCCATAAAGATGGAGGCTACCCAGACAACATAGACTATAATTTGTTACTGCTCCACCCTGGGGGTGGTCTCATCATGGAAGAAGAGGAAGCAGTGGGACAGGAATAGGAATCGGAATTGGAAGTTCTGCCTGGGGGAAGACCTGTGTTTGGCGAATGGAGCTGAGCTGCTCAATGAAGTGACCGCCTTTCAGACTCACAGACCTCGCCAGTGGATTTGCAGGTAAATTGTTGCCTCAACTGGATGTGTTGTTGGGACCATCCACATCCTACCTCATCCTGACATCCCTGCAGGTATAAGCGCCAGGAGGGAGATGAATGGTTAGGGATGGAAGGGAAATGGAATCAAAGAGTAAGCGATCCCTGTGGAAAGTGGAGTGTGGTAGTTTGGCGGCGATGGGGACATAAGGATAGTTTTGTTTCTAAAATCACTTTGGTAAAATTGCAAATTGTGATTTGTGGACGCGGAATGTCATGGGGTCGTAGATAAGAGCAAGAGGAACGGTATCGTTGTTAAGGTGGCGGAAGACTTGGTGAGCGCGGACGGGCTGGTTCCACATTTAAAGCGACGTTAACAACAAAATTATCACCATCTCCCGTTCCCATCTCTCCGCTTTCCGAAGGGATGCCTCCTTCCACGATCCCCTGTTTCATTTAGCCCTCCAAACCTATCACCCTCACAGCGCTTATCCCTGCAAGCACCAAAGTGCTACAATGGCACATTCATCTCCTCCCTCTTCATTAGTCCAGGCCCCACACAGTTCCCTCCACGTAAGGCAACATTTCACCAGTGAATCTGCTGTGGTCGTCTTTGTCTGGTGCTCCTGTTGCGGACTTCTCTACATTGGTGAGACCCGTGATGAACTGGAACTCATTCCGTCGAGCACCATCACTGCATCATGAAAAGCGGAGCTTCCCGGCGTCCAAACATTTTAATTCTGTTTCCCATTCCCGATCCGACAATTTCAGTCCCTTGCTTTTCCGCTTGTGCCACGATGCGCCTGCCCTCAAGACGTAGGAGTGACAACTGATCCAGGTAGCGTCCAACCTGGTGTCATGAATGATGATCAAAACATATCCCTCCTCTTCTTCTGTTCACCACTCTGGTTTCATGCCTATTTTAACCCACCTGTCACTTCCGAACTGCTTCTGTTTTTCCTGTTCTCCACTGTCCTATCTGATCAGCTTCCATCCGCTTCCATCCAGCGGGGGGTGTGTTGGTGGTGTGTGTGTGTGTGTGTGTGTGTGTGTGTGTGTGTGTGTGTGTGTGTGAGTGTGTCTGTGTGTGTTGCCTTTGATTTCCAGCATTTGCTGAATTAGTTATCTTTAAAATATATATTTGAACATTTGAAATGGATGGAGATGCACGGACGGATGAATCATTCAGAAATAATTCACGTCGTACGTGTTTTCGGAGATTCCGTTGTCGGAGAAAATGTGAAAAGAAGCAAATCAACTCTAATCCGAATTTCAGCAGGAAGAAAATTCACCCCAAAAATAAAAAAAAGTATCACGTCTGATTTTCTGCTCCTAATAGGGGTGGATTTTATACGAACGAGAAACACGCTGTAAAACACATCACCTCACAATGGTGGTGCACCTCAAAATAACGCAGAAGCTGTCACACTTTACTTATTCAAGCAATGTCAGCTTCAGGGATGTTAATAAAATATCAGTAAATGTGTAGAAAGTTATAATCACTGCCTCAAAGTGCAGGAGCATCAGATCCGGATGCAAACAGATGAGACAAGATGAATGGCGTCCAGCACCACGGGCTGATAAAGCATTTGTGATTATGGAACATTTTAGTCGGGCTTTGTCCAGGACAGAAATAAAACTTCACCAAACTGGAAACAAAAATGTGTTATGTTGTATTGCCAACATATTTAAATATGTCTCATTCATCCCCGTGCCGCTGAGAACTTGGATCTGATTCCCACATGGTGGATGGTTCTCTTCCTGCCACTGTTGAGAGTAGCGCTGCACTCAATGCAGATGGCCCATTCAGAAAGTAAATCATTTCGGGAGTGATACCTGGAATACGAGGGAGAGTTTTCCACAATTAGAAATTTCAGCCAATTTTCCAAATAGGGTATAGGGAAATATTTGGCAAGAGTAACAGTGAATTATGTGCAAGTCAGCATTAGTTTCGTATGTAGAGGTTATCATCCGAGGGAGAAAAATTGCGAACTCTCTCCACTTCTGATCTCTCTGTGAGGATTGGTATGTGTTTCTTCGTCTTACTCTTCCGCAAGTTCAAATCAGCTGTTACGTCTTACTGACGTTGAGTGCTAGGTTTTTACTGTGACTCCACTTCACTAGTTGGCATATCTCACTCCTGTACGCCCTCCCATCAGCTCCTGAAATTCTGGCAACAATAGTTGTATCTTCAGAAAACTTGTACATGTTATTTAAGCTATGCATAGCCACACAGTTATGTGCATAAGGAGAATAGAGCAATGAGTTAAACACCTACTCCTGAGGTTCGCCGGTGTTGAACGTCAGTGAGGAGGAGATGGTATCACCAATCCACAAAGATTATGGTCTTCCGGTTAGGAAGAGGGCACAGACTCCAGATAGGGGGGAGTCCATTCACAACGGTGATGCAGAGAACTTTCTTTAGCCAGAGGGTGGTAAAACGATGGAATTTGTTGCCTCATGCGGCTGCAGAGGCCATGTCGTTGGGTGTGTTTAAGGCAGAGATTGTTAGATACTTGACTTGACATGGCATCAAAGATTCCTCGGGGATGGCTGGGAACTGGGGTTGAGGAGGAGTCAAAAAAAGATCAGCCATAATTGAGTGGCCGAGCAGACACGATCGGCCAGAGG
Organism: Hypanus sabinus; assembly: GCF_030144855.1. Taxonomy (NCBI): domain Eukaryota; kingdom Metazoa; phylum Chordata; class Chondrichthyes; order Myliobatiformes; family Dasyatidae; genus Hypanus; species Hypanus sabinus. Next base: position 123,962 of record NW_026779219.1, read on the forward strand.
TCCAAATCTGCTGTGATTCTTTTGGTCTTATGATGGTATTATGTATAATTATGATGTAAAGTACACAGCAGCAAACTTAAATGAGAGGCCACCTCAGAAAAATGAATTATCCCTATGAGGGAAAACGTTGATCAGTAGGTCCCTGATGGAAGCCATCCCAGTGATCTGAGCAGACAAGTTGTTGACAAAGAAACATCCAGTGCCCGAATCATCCCCAGAAACCGAGGGAATTACAGGAAAAGGCGGTTAACACTCAAAAGAAATCAACAATACATAAAGTACAAACAAGGTAGTAAATGCAGAAAATGCCAAGGGAAACCAGACACAATCCAAGACTCTCCAGGATCCTGCAGCAACCTTGGCAAATATCATTTAACGAAATCTTGCTTTAAAAGACAAACTGATGAATGACGTCCAGCACTTCATGAAGACACCGTCAATTAAAGCCTGATCCAGTTTTAGAGTCAAAATCTTACAAATTATACGATAATCAATACATTATTTCAGATAGGACAATCCATAATAACCACCCGGATAAAATATTACAGGATAAGCAAGCAGTAACAGCTCCTTCAATCGATAAAACCATCCGAACACACACATGTTTCTCGACCAGTGGAGTACCTCACAACAGACAGTATTTATGTCATCAGTCAGATAACGTAATTATTCCCTCTGTCAAACAGCTTCCAAATGTTGCTACTCTGTTGTTTGTTGCCACGCCCCGCGGCTGATTCCCTTCTCCTCATCATGCGTTCTTACCTCGACCAACCTCCAGAGCTCCAAACTCGGCCCTGTGCAGACCCGCCTCTGGTTTCCAACCCTGGTTCATTGAAAATTCAACTGATGGTTTCTCATTCCGCTTTCAGTCTTTAGAGGACAGTGGTGTTTAAAAACAACCCTGTAGAAGCAGGGAGAATGAACCATAATGTGGAACTGAATCGTGAACAGGGAGATTAACTACAAATGTCATTCTTCCTCAGCCCAGAATTTGAGGGGTGAAGAACACGGCAGACAGAACTACAGTCGGCTCATCTTCTTCACTTTGCAGAAAATTCAAGGGAAACCTCTTCACCCACAGAGTGGTGACTTTGGAACTCATCACCGCAGGGAGAGCGAGAGGGGAACAACAGGGGAGGATTTAAAAAGACTGTCGTGGAACAGAGTCACTGGCAGGATCCAGCTGGCCTGAGTTGACCCTCTATTGTACACTAGTTCTGTTATAACTTCACCAAGTACCGGAGACAGAGTTTAAAATAAAACTGATCTATTTGTCTCAGATCCAGTCCCATTAAAGTTGAATATGCAGCAGAAAAAAAACTCCTCCCATGCTAGTGACCAGGGTGCAGAACTGGATCAGCGCCAGGAAAAATTGCAGAGCTCAACACAGTTTTAAACTTATTGAAACCGTCTCTGAATCGCAGAGTATGTCATAAGGTTACACAAGTGACTGCATCACTTCCACAGTCACAGCATGTGAACAACATCTCCGTTGCGAACTCGCTGGTGTCCCTTAGGCCAAATAGCTGGTTGAATCCCTTCTCTCAGTGCGAGCGGGTGAATGGCCTCTTTCCAATGTGTACTGACTGCTGTGCCAGTAGGTAGGATGACTGAGTGAATCCCTTCCCGCAGTCTGAGCAGTTGAATGGCTTCTCCCCAGTACGAACCGGCTGGTGTGCTTGTAGGCTAGATAACCGTGTGAATCCCTTCCCACACAAAGAACAGGTGAAAGGCCTCTCTCCAGTGTGAACTCTCTGATGGACCTTCAGTTGAAATGACCGAGTGAATACCTTCCCACAGCCTGAGCAGGTGAACGGCCATACTCCAGCGTGAACTGACTGGTGTCTCTGGAGGGTGGATGAGTGATTGAATCCTTTCCCAGAGTCCTGGCAGTTGAAATAGCCATTTCCCTTTGTGGGCTGACTGTTGTGTCTGTAGACTGGAGAACTGAGTGAATCCCTTCCCACAATCTGAGCAGGTAAACGGCTTCACCCTAGTGTGAACTGACTGATGTATCAGTAGGTGAGATGACAAAGTGAATCTTTTCCCTCAGGCTGAGCAAGTGAACGGCCTCTCCCTAGTGTGATCTCGCTGATTTACCTTCAGTTGAGATGACTGAGAAAATCCCTTCCCGCAGTCTGAACAGGTGAACGGCTTCTCCCGAGATTAAACTGACTGATTGCTTGTAGGCTAGTTAACTGTGTGAATCCCTTCCCACAGTCTGAGCAGGTGAACGGCCTCTCCCCAGTGTGAACTCTCCGATGTACCTTCAGTTGAAATCTCCGAATGAATCCCTTCCCAAAGTCTGAGCAACTGAACGGCCACTCCCTGTGTGAACTGGCTGGTGTCTCTGTAGGTGAGATGACGAAGTAAATCCCTTCCCACAATCTGAGCAGGTGAACGGCCGCTCCCCCGTATGACCTTGCTGGTGAGCCATCAGGTCAGATGACCAAGTGAATCCTTCCCCACAAATTCAGCAGGTCACCGGCATCTCCTCAGTGGGATCTGACTGGTGTGTCCACAGTTGCGATGACCAACTACATCATTTCCCACATATAGAACAGTTGAGTGGTCTTGCCCCAGTGTGGAATTGCTGATGGACTTTCAGTTGAGATGACCGAGTGAATCCAATCCCACAGTCTGTGCAGGAAGGGTGATTGGGTGAATCCCTTTCTCCTCTGCTTAATGGAGATGATCGGAAAAACTGGCGTGTTGTGTTAAAGGTTCTGTTAGACAAATTCTAGTCCTTTTTGACCTGAAAAAACAAATATAAAATACATCAGTGTGTGAAGGACAACATTGCAGATGAGATCACTTTAGTCACCAAGATATGGTCCGACATCACACTGTTAAAGTGATTTTCAACCCAAGTGGGCAAGAGAAATCATTATGGAACTGGGCACATTGCTGGCAGCTCACTCTACACCCTGACGACGCTCTGAGTGAAGGTGCTTCCACTCATGTTCCCTTAACATTTTACCTTTCACACCTAAACCATGACCCCTAGTTGTAGCCCCACCCAAAGTCAAATGAAAAAGAGTGCTTGCCTTTACCCAATCTAAACCCTCATTATTTTGGTATACCTCCATCAAATCTCCCCTCAAACTTCTACAGAAGATTTACAGAAGAGATATATAAGTGTGTTGCCTGGAGTGGGGAGCCTCCCTTATGAGAATAGGTTGACTGAACTCAGACTTTTCTTCTTGGAGCGACGGAGGATGAGAGGGGACCTGATAGAGGTGTATAAGATGATGAGAGGCATTGATCGTGTGGATAGTCAGAGGTTTTTTCCCAGGTCCGAAATGGTTGCCACAGGTGGACACAGATTTAAGATGCTGTGAAGTAGGTACAGAGGAGATGCCAGAGAGTGAGATTACTCAGAGAGTGGTGAGTGTGTGGAACGGGCTGCCGGTAACGGTGGAGGAGGCGGACACGATAGGGTCTTTTAAGAGACTTTTGAATCGGTACACGAAGCACAGAAAAATAGAGGGCGACAGGTAAGCCTAGTAATTTCTAAAGTAGGGTCATGTTCGACACAACTTTGTGGGCCGAAGTGCCTGTATTGTGTTGTAAGTTTTCTATGTTTCAATATAACTGAAATAAAAGTCAGATGAGCTCAGGGCCTGGAATTATTATACTGTAGTCATTAGTGAGTCTGGGTAGCATTTAGAGGAACAAAATATTCGGGGTCTTGATAACGCTTGAAAACCAAGGCTCCCTTTCAAATTCTATTTTGGCAGGTACATACAAACTCCACACACTCAATATTTCACTTCTGAAGGCCTCCCACTTGCCAGAAGACAGCCTGTCCCAAACCACACTTGTCACACACAGCGAATCCACAGTCACTTCCAGGTCTGCAGCGACACACGGCGCATGTGGAAGGGCATCCAGGACATCACCAACTATAGGACAACATCACCTGACTGTGCGGGTGCTGCCTTCCTCCCAGATGCGCTGAACAACTTCTACGCCCGGTTTGAGGCGGAAAATGACGTGGCGGCGTGGTCACTCCTACAAGTGACCAGGTGCTGTGTCTCACCGTGGCCGATGGGAGGAGAACCCTGTGTAGAGTCAACCCACGGAAGGCTGCTGGACCAGCCAACATCCCTGGTACAGTGCTCAGAGGATGTGCAGACCAGCTAGCAGATGTTCTCACTGACATTTTCAACATATCCCTGAGCAGCGCCACCATTCCAACCTGCTTCAAGACCGCCACCATTTTCCTTGTGCCGAAGAATTCTTCAGTGTCCTGCCTAAATGACTACCTTCCGGTTGCACTCTCATCTATCATAATGAAGTGTTTCGAGAGGATCGTTACAAGGCATATCAAGACATCGTTGCCCCACTCACTGGACATCCTGTAGCTTGTGTACCGTCCCAACCGCTCAACAGATGACGCCATTGCCACCACCCTTCACCTGGCTCTAACCCACTTGGACAAAAAAGACACATACGTTCGGATGCTGTTCACAGACTTCAGCTCAGCATTTAACACAATCATCCTTCAGAAGCTGATTGGACAGCTGAGCCTACTGGGCCTGGAAACCTCCCTCTGCAAATGGATCCTACACTTCCTGACTGGGAGGCATCAGTTAGTTCGGATCGGAGGCAGCAACTCCAACACCATCACACTGAGCACGGGGCCCCCCTCCAGGGCTGCGTGCTCAGTCCACTGCTGTTCACTTTGTGTTCACTCTGACCCACGACTATGCTGCAGCGCACAGCTTTAACCACATCATCAAGTTCGCCGATGACACGACCATGGCTGGTCTCATCAGCAAGAACGACGAATCAGCTTACAGAGTGGAGTTGCAGCGGCTAACGGATTGGTGCACAGCCAACAACCTGTCTCTTAATGATGACAAAACAAAAGAGTTGGCTGTTGACTTCAGGAGGGCACTGAGCGACCAGTCCCCGCTGAAGATCGACGGCTCCTCGGTAGAGATCGTTAAGAGCATCGAATTTCTTGGTGCTCACCTGGCGTGGAAACTCACCCGGTCCGTCTACTCCAACTGCAGAACACTCCCTTTACAATCGTTCACCCGACCGTAAAACACAAGTCCTGTGGATATCCCTGCTCTTGTAACAGTCAAGTGTCTGTGACAGTTTGGAACACACTTCAATCAAAGTAAAAATCACGTCAGCAGCACTGAACGTTTCTATTGTTACCGACCTGACCTGTATGAAGTCAGCAATCTTCCGCCGATTCTGCATTTTCCGGACGACCAGGCATATGACTGTTTGAATTCAAGACGCATTTGCTAATTCTGTTAATTGTAAAACATCTTTATTTGAAAACTCCGCGGTATTATCATTAGACGCGGGCGTTATCTACACAGATGGCCTTTTAATGTAAACACATACTTCATTCCATTCCTCAGCTCTTCCCTGAATTTCCTCTGTGTTAGTGTATAGATACAAGTATTGGTACATACACTGAGAAATTGTAACATGTACCCAAATTGCTGAAGAATGTATACCGAGGAACTCAAATATCTGTCCTGGTAAAAATAGTTTTGCACTTGCCATTTCAGGGTATGGACTGCATAGGGCATCCAAAATAATACGAAGTTAGCTGATATAGAAAACAGCAAAATCATCGATGTTCTGCGTTTTTCCACCTCGGCATCTTTCTGATTGTCGCTGTTATACCGAAGCCTTCTGCGGACTCTATTTGCCACAAAGATAAGTCTTACGGTTAAACCGTTGAACACCACAATTAAGCCGATTGGCAGCAATGGTGTTAAAATACTCTCCAGTAATTCGTATCCTCTCCACACGGGTGAAGTAAGGTATTCATATGAGCCGGTGCACCGCCACGGCGTGATGTCAATGATGACGAAAGGTTCAAGGGCAAAGTATAACGGGACACTTCTCCCGCAGCTCAGTATAACCACGGTCACGATAACTGCCGTTGCTGTTCTCTCAGTGCAGTATCGTTCCCGCAGCTTTCGACAACATATTGCGATGAAACGATCGAAGGTAAATCTGACCGTCAACCAAACAGAACAGTCCGTCGCTGCCCTCCCAAATACAAGTGTCAGAGCGCATACAGAAGTGATGAGAAGGGATCTAGAATACATGTAGATATTGTTGGTGTGTTCCACTAAAACAACAACGATAACCACCATCAGATCCGCTGCTGCCATTCCAACCAGGTAACGGGTGATGCATTTGGAGAGTCCGCATTTTCCACGAAATAGGATCACAATCGCCGTTAAATTAACTGCAATAAATTGGAAATAAATAAATATAGATATTGTTGGTCTGTTCAACTAAAGCAACAACGACAACCACCATCAGATCCGCTGAGGCCATTCCGAACAGGTAACGGGTGATGCATTTGGAGAGTCCGCATTTTCCCCGAGATAGGATCACAATCGCCGATAAATTAACCTCAGGACATTGGAAAGCAAAATAGAAATATTGTCAGCGGCATCTCTCTGAATGCCCCCATGGATATGGTCTGTTTGGAAGTGGATAGCTGGAGTCCAGAATGTGCGGTCTCCGTCACTGCACTCCGGCTGCAGGGCAATGACGCTTGTGAATGACAGTGCATTGGCGACCTTCCGACAGTTCAGAGAAAAGAATCTGTTCCATGATTCACTTACCGGTGAATGGCGATCGTCCCAGTAAACACCATTTCAATTATTAAAGGTGAAATACTGACGGGATTGTTTGCAGCGGTGACAAAATGGAATCTAAAGATACAAAACACATTTTATCCTGACTCATGTAAGAACAGACCTACGAGTCCAGAATAGACCGGACCGACATTTAAATAATCTGCCACGTTGTTCTGCGGTCGAAGAGTCTACATTCAGAGAAATTCGGACCTAGAAAAGCAGAGACCAGCGTCAGTTCAGAAAGCCTAGCCAGGTGAAATTATGAAGCAATTTCAACATCAGCACGAACGTAATTAACAAATAAAAAATCACTTCGATCAATGTAAGAAAATGAAAATTTAAAAAAAAAGATGCTGGAATCCTTAATTCAGGAAACACATTTCAGCCGAAGGTAGCATCTGTGCTTAGTAACAGTGCGGATACCGCAGCGCAGTAACGACGTCACCATACATAAAGTAACCAGCTCCGGCATCTTACCGGGGACACCAACCGCTACCAGTGTCGGATAGAAAATAGCCGCGATGTAGTAAATCGCCGGATATCCCATATTCCGTTTAGAAGCAGCGTTCAGTTGTACGGAACGTTTCAGCTGCTCAGATGGACTGGTGATCGGTTTAGCAGACTTTTATTGAGGAGAGAGCAATTCCACTGAGGTAATCAGCGTGGCGATCACGCCCGGGACATTGGTGACATCCAACTACACAAACTCTTACGTTAAACTATTTACACTCACTCTCTCGCAGTATCATGAATTCTGCTTCTCAAGGGATACTGCAATCTATTTACTTTAGAAAAATTTATAATTTGCATTTTTTCATGTTATTTTCAATGATACCTGGCTTCAGCGATTTAAATAGGACATTTTTTCTAACTGTGTTGCTTTTAAAGTAGGCATTCATTGTGAAGTCGATTTATTTTGTAAGATTTGACGAAGCACATTCGCTTCTGAAATTGAAGGAAGGAACTTGTCCTGGATAGGGAATAGACAACACTTCTTTATTAAAGGGAAACATTCGTTCATCTCTTCTTTCGTTCCTTCCAGCCATTCGAAGCGTTTTGAATGATGGAAGTCACAGCTGATATATATTACGATAAAATACTCTGCAATTATGTACCTATAAAGACATTAAAAGATCCACAGCGATATTCCAGAGACCTGCGACAAAATTCGGAAAATTAGCCAGGGCTGTTGACAGTTTGAAGAACAATCTGGGCTGTTTGGCACGAGCTGACCCCTGCCAGTGAAAGATTCCAAAGTGAATCACTTCGTACCTTTTCGTGTTTAACTCCACCTGTAACTTCTCAGCGCTGCTCTGCGGACTGTCACTGTCCTGTTGGAAATCGATGGCAACCGTCTCTGCTCTCCATAATTGCACCAGCCTTCACATCACGGCAAATACAATAAGCCACACTTCCAGTTCCTTATCCAAAGCATTCACAAAAACACAAAAAACCTTCGGTCTCGGAACAGATCTCCGCAGTACTCCATTGGTTAGTGACATCCAGGGAGAAAACGCTCCATCCACAACTACCCAATGCCTTCTGGAGGCGTCAGTTCTGAATCCCTTGATGCCAAACATTCTGACGTTATGAATGGTCCTACTATAGCTAACTTTAACGCCTTGTATCCACATCACCGTCAATTACCTGAAACTAAGAGGATCATCTCATCACGATCCAGGGCATCCCAATGACAACAAGCATTTTGAAACTCTGCTACTAGACTACATTGACTATCTTCAAGGAGTTTGAGTATGTTAATAATATAAAACCCAACTTATTTGGAGCGGTCTGGATTTGATACACTGATGGACTGGCTCTGTCAGCAACGTCGTATGTCCCTACAGAACGCGAAGTTGTCAGCGGGCTGGGCTGATATAATGAGATCATAAACTTCTGTCCTAACTCCGACTCCCGCAGTTTTGTTAGCACCTCGAAACAAGCTTTGCTCTGCTGTTTCTTCCGTCACATGTTATGGGCGGCATCATAATGGGCCTCCTAAATACAGTCAATTAATTGCTTCTTGCATTTGTCCTTTCCGATGCCATCATACTCGGTCGGTGATAAATCAAGCCCAAACAGGGATTCTAACCATTTCGTTTTAGATAACATTGTCTTTGACGTGTTTTTATTTCCATCCGTTCAGCAATTGCATTGTATTGTGGTCAGTAAGCGATACCAACATGTGTTTTTACCCCAGAGAGTTTCACATGTGGGTGTAGCAGAGACCATGACTGATCCTAGAGAGCATTGCAATACACAGCGGGTAGAAACTATGTCCAACTTAATCCTGGCTGTAACGTCAGCGGTTTTCATTATCTAATTGAGAAAGCCTGTATCCACTTGCTGAACGCATCCACTATCTCGAAAATATATTTCGGTTCTGCAAAAGATGGAGGTCAGGATCCAACAGAATTAACCTGCAAGTTAACACATGGTCCTTCTACAGGGCGTGTCTTAAAAATGCTTTTCTACCCGATTTGTCTGGGCTGTAACTGGATACATATTAAACAATTCTTACAATAATGTATATTTCCTCGCAGTTCTAGCCACCAACACAGTTTCTTCAATTGTTCCATAGTTCTATCTGATCCTTGATGTCTACAAATGTCACGGTGTTAATACATCGTTTGTTTTCTTTCAGAATTCCGCACCTCAAATTTTCCACTATCAGGTATAATTCAACTCCGTGTCTGTATCCCTTGAAATTTCCCAAAGTATTCAGAATTCTCTCCTAACATTACTTTGTTAACTCCTAGTCCAGTTGCTATGTCATTACTCAGTATATATGTGTACCGTTTGCTTATTTCTCTGTCATCCCTACCTCTATATCTGTATTCCATTTCACCACCCAACTTGATTCTGGTTTGGCTAATTCACCCGCCCTCCTGCTCCCTTCCCGGGAAGTCTTTAAGTGATCCTCCATCTTTTTTATCCATCTGTGTTTTTTTTCTTGCATGTCCATGACGAGCGGAACTTTCCCGGCTGCACTGTGACGTTGCCGTGACGTTGCGTGACGTCAAATTCTCCGGAGTTCATCAATCAGCCGCGTGCTGCAACGTGGAACTTTGGTTTACTGCAATCAGCCTCGCATTCTTAATCTCAATCCCTCTCAGTGCTGGACAGAGCAAATTAGTAACTATTTTAAAACTGAAGAAATTTAACAACTGTCCTATCACAGATCAGTCGGATTTTGACATTAGGAAATCGAAATGAAATTTTTATGATTCATGAGTGGGTCATAAATCAATACATGGTCTGCTGCCCATTGAAATATATGTGACAGAATCGGCAAACATAAGAGAGCAGAGTACACAGTGAAGTCAGGAATTTAAAATTGCTGAGGGAATTGTATTCATATAAATATTGAAAGATCATGAAACACACACCTTGCTGCGTCTTCTTTCGATCAATTTGTGAATTTAATTATACTGTAATTTATTCAAATTATTAAAAATATTAACTTTGATTATTTTCATTCAACATTTCAGAAGTTGTATCGCCAAACTACAGAAGTTTACTGATCAGTTGCTGCTCACTTGGCTCGAAGTGCTTTAGCAACGGTTTGTTGCAATGAACGGCTAGAATTGAAACCAACTGCAGGACACGGGCACGGAGATCCCATTAACAGACGTGTGTTTATTGATGGTTGCAAGGAAGACCACAGAACGATAATTGAATGCTTACGTGGACGTGAACTTTGAACAACAAACCGGAGGAACCTGGACTCAGAGCTTGGGCATTGAGCTTGGACTCGGACTTGGACACGGACACGGACACGGAGTCTTACCTTGGACTCAGACACAGAGCATGGTCCTCAATACAGACACGGGCCCAGGACTCGGAGATTGGTCATTGAATTTGGACTTCCGACACGGACACGGAGTCTGAGCTTGGACTCAGACACAGAGCCTGGTCCTCAATACAGACACGGGCCCAGGACTCGGAGCTTGTTCATTGAGGTTGGCCTTGGACACGGACACGGAGTCTGAGCTTGGACTGAGACACAGAGCCTGGTCCTGAATCCAAACACTGGCCCTGGACTCGGAGCTGGGACTCGGACTTGGACACCGACAAAACTAAACAACGAGAGATGATTCATATCTTGACTCGGAGTAGAGGCAAACGGCCGCCAAAACTCAGCTGGATACGAAAACGACAAAATTCCCGAGCAACTTAGAGTCCACTATTCTCGGCTGCCGGAAACGTGCATTGCCGCGTTGGCTGAGTTGACGGTCAGCAGCCGAGTCGATGTAATCCGGGGTTTTAT